>NC_047095.1:15992663-16160163 GCF_902459505.1 Geotrypetes seraphini | reverse complement strand
GGAAAGGGGACTGCGGGAAGGTTTTGGTGGTGAGTGAGCCGGCAAGAAGGTTTTGGCTTCGAGTGAGGGCGGGAGGCCGGAGTCGCCAGCTATGCTGTGTATTAACAATGCACCTCAAGCCGCTGCCACAGACGGACACAGCACAGGTCAGGTCCCCACATCCTCCTAAGTGCGCATGCGCTTAGAGGATTATTATTATAGATAAGCATCTACATACTTAGGGCCTGTTTTAGAAAGCCGCACTAGTGGCTGCCACACGGCAACAGCCCCAAAGTCCTTTAAATCTCTATGGGTTTCGGGGCCGTTACCACGTTGCAGCCACTAGTGCGGCTTTGTAAAACAGGCCCTTAGACTAACAAAAAGTCAGTCAAGCCCAGCATCCTGTTTCAAACAGTAGCCAATCCAAGTCACAAGCACCTGACTATACCAGAAAAATAAAATAGATTTCATATTGCTTATCCTAGGAATAAGCGGTGGATTTTCCTCAAGTCCACCTTTATAATGGGCTGTTCTTTTATGCACTTGCTCAATTTTTTTTACCCTGCTTCACTAACCAGTTTTAATACATTTTCTGGCAATGAATTCCAGAATTTATACATTGAGTGGAAAAATATTTTCCTTGACTTACCTAAGTATAAAAGCATCACCATACTGTGACAGACTGAAGGTACATCAAGTCTGGTTTCCAACAGTGGCCAATTCAGGTAACAAGTACCTAGCAGGATCCCAAAAGAGTAAAACAAATTTTATACTGCTTATCTCAGGAATAAGCAGTAGATGTTCCCAAGTCCATCTTAATAATGGTTTATGGATTTTTCTTTTAGGAACTGGTCTAAACTATTTTTAAACTCTGCTAAGCTAACTGCTTTTCCCACATTCTCTGGCAGTGAATTCTAGAGCTTAATTACACATTGGGTCAGGAGATATTTTCTCCATGCTCCAATTTGTATTAAATTTACTACTTAGTAGCTTCATTGCCATAGGCCTTGTATTTTTGAAAACAGTAAACAAACTATTCATATCTACCTTCTCCACTCCAATCAATATTTTATAGACCTCTATCACAGTAGTTTTTAAACCTGTTCTGAGGGACCCCCCTGCCAGTTGGGCTTTCAAGATATCCCTAATCAATATGCATGAGAGAAATGTGTATGCCTACCACCTACTTTAAAGGCAAATCTCACTCATGCATATTCATTAGGGATATCTTGGAAACACGACTGACTGGGGGTCCCCCCAGGACAAGTTTATGAACAACTGCTCTATCATATCTGCCCTGAGCCTTTTTTTTCTCCAAGGTGAAGAGCTCTAGCCTCTTTCCTATGAGGAAAAGATACAGTCATCCCATTCTCTTTTGTCATTTTGCTGCCCTCTGTACCTTTTCTAATTCTGCTATATCTTTTATGGGACGCGGTGATCAGAATTGCATATAATATGTGAGGTATGGTAGCACCATGGGAACAATATAAAGACATTATAATATTCTAAGTTTTGTTATCTATTCTTTTCCTAATAATTCCTAGTAATCTACAGATCCAGGTTTCACAGCGTAGTCATGGACTCTCACATACAAACTGATTTTTAAGCAATATGCATAAGATATATTTGTATACACTGGGTCACCAAAGAATGAAAATATGTTTCCTGCATATTCAGTACAGAAATGCTGAGAGCCTGATTGACTGGTAAACATTGTAATAGACCAACAGTTATCAACCTAGTCCTTTACATCCACCTAGGTAGCCAATTTTTCAGTATATTTAAAATGAATAAGCAGGAGGTATATTTGCGTTCACTGGAGAGAGCAGACAAATATCTCTCAGGTACGTTCATTTTGAATATAAACAAAAACCAGACTGGTTTGAGGACAACTGATTTACCACCTCTTTTACTAAGGCATGCTAGCCGTTTTAGCGCACGCTAAATGCTAACGCATCTATAGAGTATAATGGATGTGTTAGCGTTTAGCGCGCCTTAGTAAAAAGACCCCTTAGGGCTCCTTTTACAAAGGTATGCTAGCGTTTTTAATGCGCGCACCGGATTAGCACGCACTATAGCGTGCGCTAGCCAAAAATCTACCGCCAGCTCAAAAGTAGGCAGTAGCGGCTCGCACACGTTAAGGCTCTAGTGCGGCTTTGTAAAAGGAGCCCTTAGTTGAAGTCAAAATCAGGCTGCAGAACTATTACAGATATAATTCAACAGTCCAAGAGCAAAGAATTGTGATGTTATATCAGTTCACTTGAATAGGTAGCAATAATGTTCAATATCTTTAGGTGATGCCTTTTCATTGAACTAATTAATACATCTATGACTATCAGAGTTATTTTTCTTTTGTCAGGTTAATAACGAGGCAGCATAATTAAACCTTATTACCTTTCTCTTGCTTTACTGCCTGATTCCTAACTTGTTCTTGACAAATGGAAACTAAGCAATTTACTGAAAAAGCAGAGATATGACAAACTGTAAGAGCTCAATACTAATTTCTTCTACCATATTTTTCATTTCTCTAATCAGGAGTCTGTATGTTAGGTGATCAATCCTAAAATCCTAACTGGGTTTTGCAGACGTGTGTTACTCACAAATTTCAGCACTTCCCACATTGCCAGTGGAGTGCAGTGCCCCCTCTTGGTTTTCCTTCTGCAAGTGAACTCTGCAGAGTGGGAGATCCCAGCTTCAAGCTTCCTTGTGACTTTGTAAACTTTCCTTCTCCCATCTCCCTTCGTATCTTGTTTGTGTTGATTCTGCAGCATTTTCCTCTTTTCCCCATTTAATTTAGTTATTATAAACTGCTTAGATTTCTTTTCTGAAAATTTTGGTATATCCAAAAAATTTTAAATAGTTGAAACAATTATAAAAAAAATAAAAATGTTGGAACATGTAGACAAACATGATTTAATGGAACAGAGTCAACATGGGTTCAGTCAAGAGAGGTCTTGCCTCACCAATTTGATTGACTTCTTTGAAGGTGTGAGTAAACTTGTAGATACAGGTGAGCCGGTTGATGTAGTGTATCTAGATTTTCAGAAAGCTTTTGATAAAATTCCTCATGAGAGGCTACTGAGAAAATTATAGTCATAGAATAGGAGGCAATGTTCAGTTGTGGATTGGGAATTATCAGACAGAAAATAGTTAAATGGCTATTTTTCTCAAAGGAGGAAGGTAAATAGTGGAGTGCCACAGGAATCTGTTCTGGGACTGGTGCTATTTAATTTATTGATAAATTATCTGGAAATTGGAATGATGAGTTAGGTGGTTAAATTTGCAGATGACACCAAATAATTCAAAGTTGTTAAAATGCATGCAGACTGAAAAATTGCAGGCAGACCTTAGGAAATTGGAAGACTCGGTGTCCAAATGGCAGATGAAATTTAATGTGGACAAATGCAAAGTTATACATATTGGGAAGAATAGCCCAAATCAGAGTTACCAGATGTTAGGGTCCACTTTGGGTTTCATTGCCCAAGAAAAAGATCTGGGTGTCATTGTAAACAAACGCTGAAACCTTCTGCCCGATGTGTGGTGGCAGCCAAAAAAGTAATCAAGATACTAGGAATTATTAGAAAAGAGATGGTAAACAAGATTAAGAATGTTATAATACCTCTGTATCAATCCATGGTGTGACCTCATCTTGAGTATTGCATTCCACTTCTGGTCGCCTTATCTCATAAAAGATAAGGTTCAAAGAAGAGCGAACAAGATAATAAAGGAGATGGAATTCCTTTCATATGAGGAACAACTAAAGAGGTTAGGGCTCTTCAACTTGGAAAACAGATGGCTGAGGGGAGATATGATTGAATTCTACAAAATTCTGAGTGGTGTAGAATGGGTACAAGTGGATTGATTTTTTTTACTCCATCAAAAATTACAGACTAGGGAACACTCAATGAAGTTGTAGGGAAATAGTTTTAAAACCAATAGGAGGAAATATTTTTTCATTTAGAGAATAGTTAACTCTGGAATGCACTGCCAGAGGATGTGGTAAGAGCAGTTAATGTAGCTGGTTTTAAAAATGTTTGGACAAGTTCCTGGAAGAAAAGTCCATAATTTGTTGTTGAGACAGACACAGGGGAAGGCAATGCTTGCCCTGGATTAGTAGCATGGAATGTTGCCACTGACTTGTGACCTGGATTGGCCACCGTGAAGACAGGATACTGGACCAGATGGACCATTGGTCTTATACAGTAAGGCTATTCTTATGTTCTTACATATAACAGAGCCAACTAAGCATACCTTCCCAATCTACCCCTTTATTATAATATAACCTGAAATTTTTAAGCATATACAGACAATTTCATGCCTTGCTGACTGTATACTATATACTGTGAATCCTGCACAGCTATGTGTATGATCTCTTCACTGACCTTCTAAAGGAAACACATTGTATATCCCAAAAGCTAGTCACAGATGTGTTGTGATCACCTAATAAAAAAAATATTTTGTACCACCTACAACTTGTTTGTTGACCCCTATTTCTACCAGATTGATGTATTGTAACAAAATGCCATAAAATATTAAGAAGCTATAATGTGGCAAGAAGCCAGACCTTGCAGTAAAGATTGCAATATAAATCAAAATGTAAGCAGTACAATTATTCTACTAAAAAATAAGGATACTTCATTAGGTCATTCACTTTTCTTAGATACAATACAATTTAAAAGAGTAGACTTGGCAAACTGTATCTATGTAGTATGGGTTTTGTATTAGGAGCTCCTTGAACTGAGAAAAATTGCTTATTGCTACTGGCTAATATATTCAAGAATGAATGAAACAACTATAAATTGTCTCATCCCACATTACTATTTTTGGTTGTGTTAATAGTACTTCATGGGCAATGGATATCCTTTAAGATATGAAGAAATAAATTTCATGACCTTATCAGAAGATTTTTTTTTTACCTCGTGTGTTCTACAATTGTGAAACATTTCACCAGCAAGAAGACCTTGGTTACAGCACTAAACAACCCCACTAACCAATCATAAAATCTTTTTAAAGGGAAAAGGTTTTAGCAGGTTACTTTCCAGGAAAATGCACTAGCCCAAAAATTTAACCCAATTGCCATATTTGGAGTCAGTAAGTATTTTTCAGCTCTGAAGAATCTAAGTACAGTCAGTGTTTTCATCTTCCCTTTGATTATTGGGTGTATATATATACAGTATATATATACACACACACGAGACAGAAAAAAATTTGTATACAGTGATCAAGGATCTTCTTTCAACCTAAATATTTATGGAATGATTCAGCCGTATTATCTTATAATATCTTCTTAGAAAGACAGAAATGCAAAAAAAAAACAAAGACACAAAAAGACTATATGATGGTAATGAAGATGATAGGTATTTATAGCCTGTCAAATCCCCAAACAAGGCTCAAAGTGGGTTTACATATCAAGAAACAGATTCATTAATCAGGAAATTGAAAAAAAATTAAAAAGTCATATACAAAGAGATCATAACATCAAAATTTATCACATATAAGGTTCATAATAAAAATTTGGAAGATAATGTTTCAATATTTTGCAAAACTAAAAATAATTTGAACATGTCTAAATATGCATCTGTAATGTATTCCAACTTTTGACCAGCTGATATTTAAAAGACTTTTCAGAGTAAGATAATTCTTTACCTTCTTAAGAACAGGATATTGCAAAGCAGAATAATGGCAAGCACACTTATGTTCCTAACAATTGTACAGCAAATATTGAATCATAAGATTTGCCACTGCTGGGTCAGACCAGTGGTCCATCGTGCACAACAGTCCGCTCACATGGCGGCCCTTAGGTGAAAGACCAGTGCCCTCCTAGAGTCTAGCCTTACCTGCATATGTTCTGGTCCAGCAGGAACTTATCTAACCTTTTCTTGAATCCCTGTAGGGTGCTTTCTCCTATAACAGCCTCTGGAAGATCGTTCCAGATTTCTACCGCTCTCTGGGTGAAGAAGAATTTCCTTACGTTTGTACAGAGTCTATCCCCTTTTAACTTTAGAGAGTGCCCTCTTGTTCTCTCCACCTTGGAGAGGGTGAACAATCTCTCTTTCTCTACTAAGTCAATTCCCTTCAATATCTTGAATGTTTCGATCATGTCCCCTCTCATTCTCCTCTTCTCAAGGGAGAAGAGGCCCAGTTTCTCTAGCCTCTCATTGTACGGCAACTCCTCCAGTTCCTTAACCATTTTTGTCGCTCTTCTCTGAACCCTTTCGAGTAGTACTATGTCCTTTTTCATGTACGGTGACCAGTGTTGGATGCAGTACTCCAGGTGGGGGCGCACCATGGCCCAGCGGCATGATAACTTTCTCCAATCTGTTTGTGATCCCCTTCTTAATCATAACTAGCATTCTGTTCGCCCTTTTCGCTGCTGCCATGCATTGCGCGGACAGTTTCATTGTCTTGTTCTCAAGTACTCCCAAGTCTCTTTCCTGGGGGCTTGGTGTATGTCCTGCAAAATCTTAAAAGCTAAATAAAAATTTAAACACTGGACTGTAAAAGGAAGCCAATGAAGATCAACAAGCAGAGGAGTCACATGACCAAATGTTGACCTTTAAAAGATCATTCTGGCAACTGCATTTTGAATAAGCTGCATCCTAGTGAGCTATATTTGGGTAATACCCACAAATAACGAATTACAACGGTCTAATTGTAACTGCACCAAAATCTTAAAATAACAAGGAAGGAAATGACTGTATATTAAACACAATTGTTTCATTTTTAAAAATACTTTCAGAATAAGATATTTAATCTGAAATTTAATCATCAGGGTCAAATCTAATATAACTTCAAGTATCTTAGAAGATCTTTGAATAAGTTGAGTTGTATCATGACAAATTACTTGAGCTAGAATAGTGTCAATATTCAGATTCAATCAGAAAATCTTGGGTTTATCTGCATTAAGATTCAAACAAAAGGATTTAACCCAGAAACTAATTTTTGTTATGCAGTGATTAATCTTGAGAAACGTAGGATTTCTTACTATGGGCTCCTTTTACTAAGGTGCGCTGCGCATTTTAGCGCACGCTAAATATATATGCTAACGTGCCCATTAAAAGTCTATATTTAGCGCACGCTAAAACGGCTAATACACCTTTGTAAAAGAGGGGGTTTACTAGCTGGAATAAGTATAAAGATGTCATCTACATAGGAAGGCCCAAAATTGAACCTAAAATTGCCAAAATAACAATCCAACAAAATTCCCCGCACCCCCACCCCAAAAAAAAAAAAAAAAAAATGTTGGTAATAACTGTGGAAAGGCTGTAGCCCCACACTATGCTCACCTAAATGGGGAGAGCTCCTGAAAATTGAAATGAAACAAAGAATGAGACCTCAGTACTGGGGAACTGCAGTACTGAGGTCTCTCTCTTTGTTTCATTTCAATTTTCAGGAGCTCTCCCCATTTAGGTAAGCATAGTGTGGGGCTGTAGCTCTTTCTACAGTAATTACCCCCCAAAAGTTTGGGAATCTACATAAGAATACATTCTTTCATCTGTTTCTGGGCGAATAGCCCTAAGTGAGCTCATGTAGATGTTGTAAAGTAGTGGAACGATTGGAGAACTCTGTGGAACACCACAGGGAGGTTTCCAAGAAAAGGAAAACACTCCATCTTTGAACACTGAATAAAATATATTTTTCAGAAAAGACTCAAACCAATTAAACACTGTGGCATTGAAACCGTTCTGCCCATCTATGTCCTCTACTATCCCGTCCTCTCCCTTAGAGATCATACGTTCTTATCTCAAGCTTTCTTGAATTCAGATACAGTTTTCATCTTCACCACCTGCAACAACCAAAGCACTTATGATTAGAACCAAATATTCAGTGCATGTGCCTGGACATGGCCTGTCATTAAATATCCAAGGCTAATTCTGCCTTGGCAGTCAGCATTTAAAAAACACTGACCACTGTGGGTTGAGTATTGGCCAGAATGTACTTACTTGAGTCTGTTTATTAAAGTGTGCTAATCCCAGTTGAAGTGCTGACATTCACTAATGCAGGCCCTGATCTGTCAAAATTTGGCACAGCTCTTTTACAAGAAGACCATTTTTCCAAAGCTTTGCATTAAGGTATGAATGGGCAATGCTAAGCGAGGATAGGCATAGAAAACATCTACTGACTGAAGAGCTTTGAGCCCCTTTCCTCTATGGCCCTGAATAATTTATTGACAAAGATTGCAAAGGTAGCTGTGAACTGGATGAATGGGTTTACAGGCTTCTTAAAAAACCACATCTACCAGGTTCACAGTGAAGGAACCTTCTCTCACTCTTGTTGTAATCTCCTCTCTCCCCGTCACTTTTCAATGTCTACATGGCATCACTGGGACATATGCTATCTGACTTAAAACTGAAATCATATATATACGCAGATGATATTACATTATCATTCCCATAACCTCACTGATGCAAGAGACAGGAAAAACTCACCTCATCTGTCCTCACTAAGGTAGAGGTACACAATTTAAATTAAAACTGAACTCAGAAAAAAACAAGATTTTCTTGGCAAGTCCTAATTACAAGATCATGAATACCTCTTTGAGATTAAACGGGTTAGATTACCCAATTAATTCTACTATCAAAATCCTTGAAGTCATCCTGGACAGATGCTTGACTTTTGAAGACCACACTAATGCTCAGGTAGTGCCTACCTGTTTGCTTTCCCTTCCTTGAAGGGCTGTATCTACAAGAGATTCCTTGATAGATCATTATCATTCCAAGCAGACAAATGGAATAAATGGTTAACCAACTTCATTTCAAATGCACCCTCCTACCAAATCTTCAGGAAATCAATTAAAACATAGCTCTTTGATTAATTTCTCTGACTCCTTTCCTGTCTTGTTGTATCTTTGAAATGTTTCTGGATAAATCCTGACTACTCTTGGCTTGCTAATGTAATTTGAAAGTCTTTTTTTGTAACATCGCTGTCTGTATACAGTCTCTTTCTCTGTAAACCGTGCTGAACTGCTTGTGGTATTGTGGTATACAAAAATAAAGTTATTATTATCATTAAAACAAGTGGTGATAAAATCATGAAAAATCCCAAAGGGGACCCTTTTAAGCCAGGAAATTGCTAACAAATTGCTAATTTCTCAACTTCAGCAAAACTGTTTGAAACATGAGTGGCTTGCTAACTGCAAGTCTATTCGGGAGGGAAAGGGTTCATTACTGGATATAGTGCAATCACAGTTTCGGTCCCAATGTAGCACTAAACTGTTATTGTGAGCTCTGTTCTGTACTTGGGCTGGTTCAAGGAGAACCTGAGGTCCTGGTGCTCCTCAATCTAACTGCAGCATTTGACACAGTGTACCAAGGACTTTTATTAACTCAGCTGGCAATTTGACACTAAAATGGATTAAGTCCTTTCTTTAGGGCAGATTGTTCTATAGAAGGGGAGAAATCTATACCCACTCCTAAGAGAAAAATCTAAAATGACATCATGCTTAATAATGGAGCTTGTTCTAAGCTTAACATAGAAACATAGAAACATGATGGCAGATAAAGGCCAAATGGCCCATCCAGTCTACCAATTCGTAGTAACCATTATCTCTTCCTCTCTCTAAGAGATCCCACGTGCCTATCCCAGGCTTTCTTGAATTCAGATACAGTCTCTGTCTCTACCACCTCTTCCAGGAGACTGTTCCACTCTTACTCCTGAGCCTGTCACCTCTTAACTTCATCCAAAGCCCTCTCATTCCACAACTTCCTTTCAAATGAAAGAGACTCAACTCATGTGCATTTACATCATGTAGGTATTTAAACATCTCTATCATATCTCCCCTCACCCGCCTTTCCTCCAAAGTATACAGATTGAGATCATTAAGTCTGTCCCCATACACCTTATAACAAAGACCACACACCATTTTAATAGCTTTCCTCTGGACCGACTTCATCCTTTTTATATCTTTTTGAAGGTGTGGCCTCCAGAATTGTACACAATATTCTAAATGAGGTCTCACCACGTCTTATACAGGGGCATCAATACCTCCTTATTCTTATTGGCCATACCTCTCCCTATGCACCCTTGCATCCTTCTACCTTTTGTCGTCACCTTTTCAACCTGTTTGGTCACCTTAAGATTATCATTTCACCTAAGTCCCGATCTTCTGTCATGCACATAAGTTCTTCACCCCCTAAACTGTACCATTACCTCGGGTTTTTGCAGTCCAAATGCATGACCTTGCATTCCTTAGCATTAAATTTTAACTGCCAAATTGCAGACCATTCTTTGGCCTTTGCTAGGTCTTTCTTCATGTTATTCACACTATCCTGGGTGTCTACTCTATTGCAGATTTTGGTATCATCCGCAAAGAGGCAAGTCTTACCTGACAGCCCTTTAGCAATATCGCTTATAAAAATGTTAAAATGAACAGGCCCTTGAACAGAACCTTGATGCACACCACTGGTAACATCCTTTTCCTCACAGTGATCTCCATTGATCACTACCCTCTGTTGTCTTCCACTCAACCAGTTCATGACCCAGCCCGTCACTTTGGGACCCATCCTGAGGACACTCAATTTATTTATTAGACATCTGTGTGGAACACTGTCAAAGGCTTCGCTAAAATCTAAATACACTACATCTAGCATTTGTAAGCTCTAAGTCAAGTATGACCCCCCATCCCACCTGGGTTCCATTACCAATTGCTGGAACAGTTCTCCTTGTAAAGAATCCAGGATCTTCCTACTTCTAGAAGACCCCACAATAGGGATACCCCAATCAACATCCGACATGTTAAAATCACCTATTAGCAAGACTTCCCTTTTTTTAGATATATTCTGAATGTCTACTATTAAATCTCTATCTACTTCTTCTGTCTGTGAAGGAGGCCTGTATATCACACCAATGTAAATATATTCACCATTCCCTCTTTCCAAATTGATCCACAATGCCTCTTCCTTGCCCTGTTGATCCTGCAATTGTGTGGCTGTTATATGATATTTAACATATAACGCTACTCCCCCTTCTTTTCTTCCTACCCTGTCTTTACTGAACAGATTATAGTCCAGTATAACTACATCCCAGTTATGGTTCTCCATGAACCACATCTCTATGATCACCACTAAATCCAACTCATCTTCTTCCATCACAGCTTCTAGATCCAGAATCTTGTTTCCCATACTTTGAGCATTAATATAGCCTGCTTTCCAGACATTGCCCCCTTTTCTCATCCATGTAGAGGTATTCAGTGATTTACTTACCTGAGGGCTTATACTCACCCGGGGGCTTTGATCACCCTGCCCCATCACTTCTAGTTTAAAGCCCTCTTGTAGGGACATGCAAATATTGGAGACCTTTTGCTAATGTATCCTATTGATGTCATGCATTATCTTGTGTCTAGTGTATACATATGTATTTTTCACCTTTCTAAAAATCTTTTCTGTATAAATGTTGACAAGGCTATCAAGACAGGAGAACAAATGCAATCATATTTTTTTCTGAATTACTTTTATCAACTAGCATCATTTCATCAATAAAATATATATAGTGTCTAGATTGTTTGCAGTGTTGGGGTTGCAAAAACAATATCTAAATGGAAACAATAAAATTATTATTGACTACATTGCCCTAGGTGGGCCCATGTTTCCGGAAGGATGTGTGCTTGCATCGAAAATCATAATAACTAGAAAACAGCATCTGTACAATGCCTCAGTTCTAATTACATGCAGCTTTGATAGATAGCAGTTCAGTAAACTGGACTTAATTTCCTTAATTTCCTCATCCAAGAAACCAGAAACTGTCACTTTCAAATTCTTTCAATTTGACTGTTATAATAAATGTTTTGGTTCATTGTAAAAACTGAAAATGAGTTTGATATATAAAGACAAATTTCAGTCAATTTTCTACTCATTCTCAATCCAGTCACTGTTTTCCCCACTATCTTGACATCCCCCCCCAAAAAAAAAAAAAAAAGAAAAAAAAAATCAGTCCCTTCTTGATCTCTACCTTTCATGGGATTGAGGGTAAAATACACTTGTGGATCAAAAACTGGTTGGCTGATAGAAAGCAAAGCTTGGGGGGTAAATGGACAATACTAGGACTGGAAAAGCGTCACCAATGGAGTGCTGCAGGGTTTGGTGCTTGGGCCTGTGCTCTTCAACATATTTATAAACGACCTGGAAATTGGAATGATGAGCGAGGTGATTAAATTTGCAGATGATACGAAGTTATTCAGAGTAGTAAAGACGCAGGAGGATTGCGAAGACCTGTAACAGGACATAAACACGCTCGAGAAATGGCCTGCGACCTGGCAAATGAAGTTTAACATGGACAAGTGTAAGGTGATGCATGTTGGTAACAAAAATCTTGTACATGAATACAGGATGTCTGGTGCAGTACTCGGAGAGACACCCCAGGAAAGAGACTTGGGAGTACTAGTCGACAAGTCGATGAAGTTGTCTGCGCAATGCGCAGCAGCAGCGAAAAGGCAAACAGAATGGTTGGGATGATTAAGAAGGGGATCACGAACACATCGGAGAAAGTTATCATGTCACTGTACCAGGCCATGGTACGCCCTCACCTGGAATACTGCGTACAGCACTGGTCGCCGTACTTGAAGAAGGACACAGTACTACTCGAAAGGGTCCATAGAAGATCGACTACAATGGTTAAGGGGCTGGAGGAGTTGTCATACAGTGAGAGATTAGAGAAACTGGGCCTCTTCTCCCATGAAAAGAGGAGACTGAGAGGGGACATGATTGAAACTTTCAAGGTAATAAAGGGAATAGACTTAATAGATAAAGACAGGTTGTTCACCCTCTCCAAGGTAGGGAGAACGAGAGGGCACTCTCTAAAGTTAAAAGGGGATAGATTCCGTACAAACCTAAGGAAGTTCTTTTATATGCAGAGAGTGGTGGAAAACTAACGCTTTTCCGGAGGCTGTCGTAGGGGAAAACACCTTCCAGGGATTCAAGACAAAGTTAGACAAGTTCCTGCGGAACTAGAACATACGCAGGTAGGGCTGGTCTCGGTTAGGGCGCTGGTCTTTGACCTGGGGGCCACCGCAGGAGCAGACTGCTGGGTACGATGGACCACTGGTCTGACCCAGCAGCGGAAAAAATTCCTTACAAATGCATACAAGTCTCAGGGAAGGGAGTAGGAGAGGACCAATTCAATTCCAATGAACTGCACAGGTGAATAAACATACATAAAATACAATTTATCAACAGACTGAAAAAAGGATGATAAAATTTTTCTAAAATCAATAAAATAAAAAACATTGTCTGATTCAATTATATACAGAAAAAAAAAGTTTGCAATACATTTTTTTAATGTTGCCAGACTCAACACAGATCTGTGTTTTGGTAATAAACACCTGCCTCTGAAGTCGCAAGATCTAGCCAATGCTGTGTCTGACTTATCTATAGACAAATATTGTCAATGAATTGGCATGAGTTGAGCAAAAAAAGGCAAAACAATCTGCAATCACTTCAAGAATTAACAAGCAGTCAAGCTTTCAATATTTACCTATGCTCACGGCTGCCTTTTCCCCTTCTTTCTTTTCCTTTCCTTCTACTTACTTGACGAAGCCCTCTGGTAAGCATTCATCTGTAGCTCCCCTTTTATTCACAGCTATTGCATATTTTATTTATTGCCCCTTTTTTCAGTGACTGAGAGGAAACTTATTCTGCCATCAGTGTAATTTTTTGATGGGCTGAAAGAGAAACTTTTGCCTTTCGTGGCCTTCCCCGCCGGGGCCTTCCCTCTGCTACATCACTGATGACACCATCAGTGGTGCGGCGGAGGTAGGGCCTGGTGGGGTGCTGCCACCACTGCTGTTTTGTGAGGCCTTGGAGATATGTCAGGTTTCACGGTGGGAGGATCAGTGGGGTGCTGCTGCTCAGGGGGGAGAGAAAGGACAGAGGAAGAATTGTTGGGAAAAATTACATTTTCCTCTGTAATGGGGGTTTTTCCCCCTGATGCCCCCAATAGCAGCACCAACATTTCCAAGTAAACTGGGGAGGGGTTCCCTCCACCTACACCCTTGTAGTGCTTTAAATTTAACTTTTAATCCGGCGCGCTGACGTCCTGCACACATTTGTCTGAGCTCCTTTGTCTTCGCGCGATTGCCCCACGCGCTTTCATCTATGTACCATCAAATACACATGTTTAGGTCAGCGCATACGTTATTGTGACACCTAATTTGCTTGATGAAGTATTGAAACAGGATTCATCGGAAGAGGTGGCACTCTAACTAAAGAGAATCTAGAAAGTTTGACCATGTAACACCACTTCTTAAAAATGCACACTGGCTTCCAGTTATTCATCGAATTACGTATAAGCTTTGTATACTGACCTTCAAAACCCTTTGTAATTTGCATTCCTATTTAAATTATTAATTCCATATTCCTCAATTAGAGTTTTGAGATCTAACGAACAGAACCTATTGACTATTCCTTCGTTGAAAGTTATTAATACAAGACGGCAATTTATTTTTTCTGTTACTGCACCACAGACTTGGAATGCCCTTCCAATGTTTTTAAGGGAAGAACAGGAACTCGGAAAATTTAAAAGTAATTTAAAAACATTTCTTTTCAAGGATGCCTTTGAAAACTAATTTTAATATCCTATAACCCTATTAAATTTTGTCTTATTATATTGTCATTTTACCTTTTGTATTTTTCCCTTAATGTTTCTTCTTTACTTTATAGATTTGTATTTCTTTCCCCCTTACCCAATGTTATGAGAATGTTAAAATTTAATCCTGTATTGTTTTTTTAAACATTTCTGTTTATTGTATTGTTACCTATCAAATGTAATTTTAAACTGTACATCGCTTAGAAGTATGATTAAGCGATTAATCAAAAAATTATTAAACTTGAAACTTTATTTTCTTTTTCTACAAGAATGAAGTATATAAAGAAAAAATTTAAATAAAATAGAAAATGAACGATAAGATAATATTGCAAAGGGATCAATGAGGAGTGCAGCCTGATCATCTTAAGCTACTCGATTGGCAATCTGAAGATCCTCCAAAAATTGTTTATATTGCTACATTGTCTGCTACTTCATATTTAATAGTGTAACAATGAACATGAGGCAGAAACAAAAAAGGTATCCAACGGGACTGCAGTGAAATAACAAGTCAAAGAATGAAAGCAAAAACTGCAGTGATGATGTACAGGACCCCAAGTCTTTATTGGACAAACATAAAAATAAAATCATTAAACAGTTTGTATCCAAAAGGACAAACAAGGCCGGACCCGACACGGTCCGTGTTTCGAAGAAACACTCCTTCCTCAGGGGTCCTAGAATGTATCGATACAAGAAAACCTGATGGATAACAACTGGAATCAGCAGTGGATAGCTGAGCAGACGTAGGAGCTTTGACGTCTGCTCAGCTCTCCACTGCCGATTCCTTTTATGTTTGTCCAATAAAGACTTGGCGTCCTGCACATCATCACTGCAGTTTTTGCTTTTGTGCTGTAACAATGAACATGTAAATATAAGGCACACTGATACCAGATTATGTCAGTATTCTGTAACAGAATCTGAGGTGTTTAAATAGAGGTACCCACACAAAGAAATGACCCCTTACCCCCAGATTCTACATATGATGCTCAAAATTGTGCACACAAATTTGTCTGTGGGCCCAATTTGTGCACTCAAATTAATTGAATAACGAGCCGGTTCACACCAATAATTGGGCTTTATTGGCAATAATTCAGATTTACATATGCATCTTACTCAAGAGTTATTCTATAAAGATGTGTATATAAATCTTTTAGCATGCAGCTGATGAGAGAGCTTAGCCAGGTCAGGGGTGTTCACTAAAGAAACGTGCACTATTATAGAATTCAGGAGATCTATGCCTAATTTACTCGTGAGGATTTACACCAGGTTTCACCTGGTGTAAATCCTCGTGCCCAAAGTTGGGCATGGATCCTGGCTCTATGCACTGTTCTATAAATCAGTGTTTCTCAACTTGGTCCTAGAGTACCCCCTTGCCAGTCAGGTTTTCAGGGTAATCACAATGAGTATGCATGAAAGAAATTTGCATATACTGGAGGCAGCATATGCAAATCGAGTGGATGCATATTCCTTGTGGATATCTTGAAAACATGACTGGCAAGGGGGTACTCTAGCACTGGGTTGAAAAATCCTGCTATAAATGATGCCCAACTCAAAACGCCTTTTATAAAATAGCATTCAAAGTGCTCATTTTTTTGGCACACAAATTTGGGCGCCATTTACACAAGCTTATCCTGAATGTGGAAGTTAAATTGCTGATATAGAACATGCCATTTGGGGCATGAAATGAGTGACAGAACAGTAATTCTGAAGGCTACATCTACAAAAGGGCATTGACATGGTTGAGGCAGATCAACTGAAGACCACCAATATTGATCCAAAGTTATGCAGTGCTTTGCGTCATTATTCCAGAATGGTTAAAAATAAATTTGTCAGAGGAATAGCCCACCAGACACTGCTAATAACCCACTGCATGAGAAACGATCTAGAAGTTAATTACATACATGCAAGGAAAGTCACCAAGGGAACAGATTACAGCCTACTCCGGAGATCAACATTATTATTAGTGTACTGCGGTACACCTGAAAACCTTGCTGGGAAAAGAAGTGATGCTGAGCAAAATGGTCCTGAGATTGCTGAACATATTTTGGGCATGACAGCTGAATAATGCATTAGACACTTCTCTTTGCACAGGAACACCCAGTGACGTTATATTAATCATTTCTATAAAACAACAACCAACCTGCACTTATTAAAGAATAATGTTCTTTTAATTAGATCGGAGACCATTCAGCAACTTAGTAAAAAGATCTTTGTTGTAAAGGCTATACGTGGTATATAAATGCTAAAAATTAATAAATAAACAAAAAATATATTTTAAAAATAGAGTACTGTTCTACATTTCTTTGCCTTTTAAAAGGGTCATCCTGAGTCCTGCATGGTTAAGGATGTTTAATCCACTTATATAAAAAGATTTTACAATAAAGAGATCGAGAAAATAATGATGCAAATGTATATTTTTATGTGTAGACAAATGGACATAGAATTATAGACTAGCCAAGTCAGATAGAATGTGAAATACTGTATGTTCTAAATACTGAAAGATGATAAACTTGACTCATCATTTCTGCTATATAATTTTCATTAACAATATCTCACAACTGTTTGTTATAAAAGGATCTGTGAGGCATGTGCACTAAAGTGTGCTAAGCAATCAATATGGGATTTAGGGTTCCTTTTACTAAGGTGCATTAGGGCAGTATTCTTCAACCTTTTTACACCTATGGACCGGTAGAAATAAAATAATTATTTTGTGGACCGGCATTGGTCCGCGGACCTGAGGTTGAAGAACACTGGGCTAAGTCGTGGGCCAGACCCCGCCCATCTCCATCCAATCTCCATCCCAGACCCCGCCCCCATAATAGTACTAATTGTAACACTATTTTTTCCATTCATTTTTCACAGATACACAATATAATCTTATTATATTGTGGTTAACAACAAAATTAAACTACACAAAGCACACTGACAGCAGATGTAAATTCTCAAAATTGACATAATTCAATCACTAAATTCAAAAATAAAATCATTCCCCCCTATCTTTGTTGTCTCCCTCCCTCCATGCTATGCCTTACCTTCTGGCCTGCTCCCGCCTGGCCATTTTATGCCGCCCCTGGTGTTATCTTCAGACCTAATCCCTCTTCCTTACTGATGCAGTGCACAAAGCTGCACGCAGTGGCTCCTTGCATGTCCCGTGCTTCATCTGGAAGCCTTCCCTCTGATGTTGCAACATCAGAGAGAAGGCTTCCGGTTCAGGCACAGGACAAGCGTATGAGCCACTGCCCGTGGCTTTGTGCACTGAATCAGTCAGGAAGAGGGAGCTGGCTCAAAGATAACAGTGCATCGATCGCACTATGGACCGGCGGTTGAAGAACACTGTTTTGGGCATGATGCACGTGCTGACCCTGTGGACCAGCAGGAAATTTCTGTAGACCAGCACTGGTCCACGGACCGGTGGTTGAAGAACACTGGATTAGGGCATTAACGCACGGAATAGCGTGCGCTGAATTGCCACGCGCACTAGACCTTAACGCCAGCATTGAGGTGGTGTTAGTTCTAGCCGCATAGAGCGCGGTATAGTGCACGGTAATATTCTGCGTGCCCTTAGTGTGATAATGTCAACCACATGTTAAAAACAACACTGTGCTAAAAATCTCATGCCAACTGCTTAGGGCTGTATTTATTAATGTGAGCTATAATTAAGACATGTTATTTTACCACTAACCTGTGCTATTTTAGCAAAGGTCCCATTTTATTCACTGAGATCTAGTTACTAATAAATGGTGTGATCAGTAACATAGTACTGTATATCTAAACAAATGGTAGCCCATTTTGATAATTTCCTCTTTTAGAATG
This sequence comes from Geotrypetes seraphini, assembly GCF_902459505.1. NCBI lineage: Eukaryota > Metazoa > Chordata > Amphibia > Gymnophiona > Dermophiidae > Geotrypetes > Geotrypetes seraphini. The sequence continues at coordinate 16,141,797 of NC_047095.1, read as the reverse complement.
GCATGGGGCAGGGACTGGGCAGCTTATGGGCATGTAATTGGTAAACTAAAGAAAACTGAATGGTAATCTATTAGTTAAATATAAAGTCAAAAGAACCATTAATAAAAGTTAAAATGAGCTGCAGGTAATTATCTCTAGTAATTAATTAAATAAACAGGAACAAGCCTCAGATTATGGAACAATTTTCCCATTCTGGGATTCCTTCCAAGAGAAAGAAACTTCTTTTCTCTTACTCCTGATTACATCACCGGCTTGAACCCATCCTCCCTACCATAAATTAAAACCTTTAATTATTGATATATCTATTATTGATATAATTTATTAATATAATTTATTAATATAATACATTGATATTATTTAAAATTGATATATCTCCTTACCTAATCTTAATTCATTTTTAATCAAATTTCATTCACACGGATTAAATTAATCAAATCTAAAAATCTTAATTCCATGATATTTTATAGTTGGGAATTTTCATTTTTTCATTAAAGGACCACAGTTCATTTCAACACTCAAAACCAACAGGAACAGCTATACCAGTGGTGTGCAGTGAGTCCAGAGAAGCGTTGCTAAGGAGTCATATCCCTAACGCAGCGGGCATGTAAAATTATCCCGCGAAACGCAGGCCTCGTCAGAAGACTGAAAGTATTAAGCAACAGCCCTGGTTTAAAAAAAAAAAAAAAGAAAAAAGCTAAGCATTTTAAGTGTTGAGAAGTATTTAAGCATTGAGTATTGAAGCAACTGAGTTATTTATTGTACATAAGCACTTTAAAAAGCACTTAGAAGCACCAGTACACTTTAAGAAACATAGTATTGGCTTAATTGGCGTGGTAATTGCAGACATAATTTAAAACCTATTAAAAAAAATTAAAAAAATTTATTAATTAATTTTGCATATGGTGCCTAACAATGCCTAAGTTGAGGTGCCTACCTAAATCAAATCCTCACCACTAAACAAAGAAGAACCCAGACCCCATTTGCCTACCCTCCACTCAAAGGTACTCAGCACAAGAAAATGTTTGACAACTTCCTTGCAACGCAAGCAGCGAAAATCGACCACTCCATCTCCAACCTGTTGACAACTACGAGCGACCTCAAAACATTTTGAAAAGAAATCAAAACACTGTTATTCAAAAAATTTATCCAGATACCTTAACTCCTCCCCTCTCTGGTAAAATTCCTCTCCCAAAACCTCCACTCCTTTGGCAATCCTTTCCTCCTCAAATTATCAACCAAGAATACAGTTCAAAATGTCTACCAAGAATACAGTTCCCTAAAATATAATGCCCCAAGAAATGTACAGCTATCTTAACTGTTATCTTGTTTGTAATTGCCTAGAAATGTCCAATCATCTTACTGTCTAATTCGCAAGTGCTACGGAAATAATCCAGCTACCTTATCTCATTTGTAACCAAAAATAATTGTAACGTCCCTGGAATTATCCAGCTATTTTTACCCAATGTTTGACCAACAAAATTGTAACGTTCCTGGAAATGTCCAGTCAGCTCTTTTGTAATCTGCCTAGAACAGCAAGGTACAGGCAGAATAGAAGTCACTAATGTAATGTAATGTAATGTAATGAATACCCAGGACTAATATACCAGTGCCTACCATAAGGACACCTAGCAATACCTAAGCACGCCCAAATGCCACTACACATGATTCTAGAAGCAGCGCCTAGCGGTTGATTGACAACTTAGATGCCATTTATAGAATCAGACCATTAGAACCTCCAAAATAGGAATACCCTGAAAACCTGAGTTGTTGCAACTCTCCGGCACTCAACTTGTGCATGCCCGATTTAAATAGTTAGGGCTCCTTTTACAAAGGTACGCTAGTGGTCTTAGCACGCGCTTAGCGTGCGCTAAAATGTCACGCGCACTAGCTGCTACCGCCTCCTTTTAAGCATGCTGTATTTTTTCAGCTAACGCGCACTAATCTTGTGCGTGAGCTAAAAATGCTAGCGCACCTTTGTAAAAGGAGCCCATAGTCATAGTTAGATGTAGACCTTGAATTCTCATAATGAATAAAGCTACTGTTAAGAGACAGTAAAGAAAAGATGAGAGAAGAGTGTATTTTTATAATACATTACTGTAACTGTCACTGTTAAACCGAGTGAATTTGGAAAACCATAACTAATTTAGTAATTGTGTAGTCAAGACTTTCAATACCAATCAGCTGAACAGAATATAAAACAAAATTATTCATACATTTAATTTATTGAAATTATATAGCGTCTTCAAATTTTGAGAGGTACTTACACAGTGAGCAGGAGCTGATATACAATGGACAAATGGTGGAAAGCTGAAGCAACTTATTTGTATTCACACAGAGCTACTAAACTATATAGTTCCATCTGATTAATATTTTTTTTTATAAGCTGGATTTTATAGGATTGCTTCTATAATGAATAATCAGTGTTTTCACCTATTCAAAGTACTGTGCTCATACACAGTTTCAATCTTTTAATAGCTTGAATATAAATATACCGTAAATTAATATTTGTATGCAAATATGAATCAATTTTTAAAACTACAAAAAGTAGCTTGTGTAAAGTCTGTGGGAATTTGGCAACTCATTCTAAATGTGTCTAAATTTAAGAAAATAAGGAGCATTCAAACAAGCCAGTGGCCATTTAAAAAGAAGTACCGTATTTTCCGCTCCATAAGACTCACCCTAGATTTAGAGTAGGAAAACCAGAAAAAAAAATTCTGAACCAAATTGTGGACCAGGCTCTGCACCCAGCCCCCCTCACTCCCTGCCAGGCTCTGAACCCAAAACCACAATCCTTGCCAGGCTCTGCACCCTGTCCCCCTCCCTGCCATGCTCTGCACCCTGTCCTCCCTTCCCTGCCAGGCTGTTCCTTTCATTTTTCATATACACACAATACACACAGCAGATAGAAATTATCAAAACTGACACATTTTGATCACCAAGGGCTCCTTTTACAAAGGTGTGCTAGCGTTTTTAGCACACGCACCGGATTAGCGCACGCTATAGCATACCCTAGCTGAAAACTACCGCCTGCTCAAGAGGAGGTGGTAGCGGCTAGTGCATGCCATTCCACGCGTTAAAACCCTAACGCGCCTTCGTAAAAGGAGCCCTAAATTGAAAATAAAATCATTTTTCCTACCTTTGTTGTCTGGTGATTTCATGAGTCTCCTTCCTTCCTTTCTTTCTTCCTTCCTTTCTGCACTCAGGCCCAACAATTGTCCCTTTCTATTCCCTCCCTCCCATGTCTCAAGTTTGTACCCCCTCCCACTCACTGCCTTCCAGCCTTTGTTCTTTGACCTACCTCCCCCCCCCCATGTCCCGAGTTCATGCCTCCTCCCCCTCACTGCCTTCCAGCCTTTGTCCTTTGTCCTCCTTGCCACGCTGGAGCCTGCCTTCCTCCCTCCCTGCTGTGCTGAAGCCTGCCTACCCTCCACCGATTCCTCTTCCTCCGGCCCTGGTCTGCCGCTGCCGCTGTACCACAACTCCAGAAAGGGAAGGGCCTGCGTGCAGCGATTGCACGTCGCTGGCCCACAAGCCTTCTCCCAATGTCAGAACTGACGTTGGGGGAAGGTTTGTGGGCCGGCGACATACAATCGCTGCACACTGGCCCTTCCCTTCCTGGAATTGCAGCACAGTGGCGTCCAGCAGGGAGCAGCGGCGGTGAGCAGGAAGCAGGAGCAGCGGCGGCAGGCAGGCAGGCGGGGAGCAGTGGTGGGGGCGGGCAGCAGTCAGCCCGTGTACCCCCAACAAGTGGGACATTTTTAAAAGGTACAACGGGATGGGTGGGGGTGTTTTTAAAAAAGTTAAAGATTCTGAAACACCTATATAGAAGAAGAGTTATAGGGGTATTTTCAAAACATTAACAATCCATTACAATACTCGCCCCTCCCCATATCCAAATGGTCTGAATTATGATGATTTGAACTTGGATGATTTTGTGGTCAAAAACGGCGAGTACATTTGAATATTCTAAGGGTTGGAAGTCCTGGCGGCCAAGATGTCTAAGTAGACATTTTTCAAAAAAATGTCTTGCAATGTTGCCAGTTTCAAAAATAGATGTTTCTCCACCTCTGACTTTGGACATCTTGGAGGAAACGTCCAAAGTCGGTGTTAGATGTCCTATCAAAAATGACCTTTCACCTCTACCAACATGTGCAATTTAAATTACCTATATCAGTTAATAAAAAAATTAAGCCTACTTTTGCATTACTTTCAGTACATCCCTCATAGATAAAAGGAGAGAAGGAAATACTCATATAGGGGGTCTATTTGAATAGCCCATCTTGTTTACAAAGTGTATGTGCATTTTTAGCTTGTACTTACTGCAGAATATTTTGAAAGAGATGTTACCTGAATAGTTTCTCAGGGAGAAGATAAGTGCATCCTTACCATCTGTACAAGTGGCAGCACATGGTAAAGTACTGTGCTCTAACTGCAATGCACAGTCCACACTCATTTTCTCCCCCTTCATCAAGAAGATGGTATGAACTTAGCACATGAATCAGCGTGTGCTGTCAGCCCAAAGTAGTAACAGTTCCTTTGGCCATGAATCAGCAATTAGCCTGTAATAATTCACATATTAACTGCTTAATGCATTAGTAAAAGTTAAGGGCTTATCTTCAGCTTTAAAGGGGCCTATTTATTAATAACATAACATGTGTTAACAATATTAGAGCACACTAAAATGATTGCATAACTTTAATAATAATATAATAATAATTTATTTCTTATATACCGCCAAAGCCATGGTAGTTTGAGGCGGTTTACAATAAGAGCTGGACAATCAGCGACATAGTTACAATATAGAATCAATGAATACAAGTACAATAAGAAGAGCTGCACAGTCAGCAACATAGTTACATTGAAGAAGCAATGAATTCAGTATACACAATAGGAGAGATAGTGAACAACAAATTCTTAGGTGACAAATCAGTTGAACAGTTTCGTTTTTACTAATTTTCTAATTTTCTAGGATGAAGAAAAAGCTTTAGAAGAATCTAGCCCTGTTTAGTGCTAAGTACCTGCTTCCCCCATCCATTCTCAGAGCTACCTGATTTTTAATGTCCCTGTTTTAGGTTCCTAGAGAAAATAGAACCCTTAATTTAAAGACTCAGTTCTGATAAATAATTAAATAAGCAAATTAGATTAATTGCGTGCAATGTTCACGTCACTGAGCACAATTAATCTAATTTGCTTATTTATTTTGTTTATTCAAATTCTCTTATGTTAGAATTATATATATTTTTGAGAATTTAGTCATTTAATCATTATCTCTCATTTGTATTTGCTTTTTTTGGATTAAAATATTTAAAGTGCCCAGTTTAGGACCCAATTCTCACAGTTGCCCATAGAGTATAATATTGCTTTACCTAATCCCTTTTTAAATTGCCTTACATGTGTCTAATTGTGTCATTAATAATGCATCAGCCATTTGGTTTTCCACTGTGCCTGACTTCAAGATGCATTAGGGATGCACATTTGTTACCACACAATCAGTTCATTATTATATCTTGAAAAATTTAGTAGGTTTATAAAAAAATTAATTTAAAAATGAAGTGCAAAAAAATTTAGTAGGCATAAAATCGATTTAATGCATCTGAGCCTGTGAATATATATATGTAAAGTCAATTTCCTATTTGCATGCATTAAAAAGTTCTATTGCACATTAAAACATTTTTATTGAAATAAATGTATAAAAAAAATTTTTTTAAGTGCAAAACTTGGTGATAAAAAGGCCAAAAATAGAAAAAATTGGTTTCTCTGTGATATCCTTGAATTGTATTAATGTGAGTGTGAAGGAACGTGGGAATGCGTTACCATTCCAGTGTTTATGACATGACTTATTGATTCACTGAAAAATGCTGGCATTTTAGAATTGAGCATACATTGGGAATTCAAGAAGAAGTTTATATAAAACTAAGACCCCCTTTTATCAAGCTGCGTTAGGGTTTTTTTTATTGTAGACCGCTGCAGTAAAAGATCCAACGCTCATAGGAATTCTATGAGCGTCAAAGCTTTTACAGCAGTGGCCTGTGATTTTAAAAAAACCCTAATGCAGCTTGATAAAAGGGGGCCTAAGTTATGTTATCAGCTGTAAAAACTGGCTTTTTAAATCACTCAGTCCCCTTCTCATATTCCCTAAGTTAAGCATCATTATCATAGCTATTGTTTTGCAAAGAAAGGAAATAATCCAAAGTTTCATTTGGCAGAATGGTAAAATATGTTTTACTCATAATAAATTGTGAGCAATATTGCCACTTTGGAACTGTGCACAGGTATAAGCAATCTTTTTTCCATCTTGATGCTACCAAATCATTCTGCAATCATCTCGAGATTATAAGCAGGGATATAATAATTATTATAGCCCTAGTTGTAATCAATTCTTAAATGCTGCAGCCATCCTAATTTGTATAATTACTGTAATTAGACATTTTTATTTTATTTTTAATTACTTTTGGTCCGCTTTCTGAAAGAAAGAAATTTGGAGGGAGTGGTATATGTGTATGAGTGTGTAGTGTGTATCCAATTAATTTTTTTGGGGGGAGGGGGCCTTTTTTCCCCAAGTTTTGCATTTTTTTAATTTTATACATTTGTTTTAATAAAAATATTTTCACGTGCAATATAACTTTTTAAGAGTGTGTATGTGAGGTGTGTGTGTGTCTCCGTGTGAGGTGTGTGTATGTGTGTGTGTCTACGTGTCCCTATCATCAATATTCAAGGAGTTCAAATTCCTAACTTTGGGAGATAATGCTGCTAAATTCACTTGGACAATTTCTACCGGACAGTTCCCACCCATCAATTCCCACCTGGAAAATTACCACCAGACAATTTTGCCCCGATTCTATAAAGGGTGCCTAAGCCACAATTTCATGGATCAAACCACACCCATTCCACACCCATGCCTATTGAGTTAGGCGCAAGTTTTAAAACATGGGCATCCATGAAATTATGGCTACGTCTACAAAGTGGCATCTACGTCCTTTGGACACCAATTATCGCTTGTTTAGACCCTTAATTGGCTCATTAACCACTTAGATTGGATGCCTAAAGCACACCTACCTTTAGGCATGACTTAGGCGCCCTTTATTGAATCGGGGCCAAAATGTATTATATTAGGAAACAACTTTTTTACTCTTACTTAAGTATTTTTTTAATGTGCTCACTGTACATTTACTTTGTCAAAGTACTTTAAACAACAGTCAGTAAGTCCATGTAAGCTTTTAAATTGACTAACTTAGTAATAAAAGTACATTTTAAAAATTCTCACTCACAGACTAGCAGTCCTGAATCTTAAAGCGACTATCCTTGGGATGAATGCAGAATGCAGCAGCTTCTAAGCCTGAAGCTTTAATGACTGGCTTCACTGTTCTCATATTTCAACTTCATGTGCTAATTCCACCTTTGGAGTGTGGCTGTTGCCACATGTCCAGTAAATGCATGACCTCTATTAAACATTTGGTGAGGGAACACTTCTGTACTGTTACCACCAGGTGGCAAAAGATCACAAAGGATTAAGAGGCATCCTCATATGTAATAACACTGTTGTAATTCCAGTCGAGGGCTGCAGATTTAACACATTCAAAGCACTTGTACCAATTCAGGATTGTCTTTCACACAAAAGACTGCACTGGTAAAAATAATTGATAAGGGGGAGAAAAAAAGAAAAAGCAATTTAATAGGCGTAGATTGCTGCGAGTAGGAGATAAAATTCTAAAGCAGGTGCTGTACTCCACCTCATTTGAGGGTTCACAGTAAGGGGAGAAAGTGGAGCACGGCTATCTGAGATCAACATCACCATGACAACATCTGCACTCACCCAGAGACCTAATACTGGATTAAAGGAACCCTGTGCAGCACTGGCTGTCCTCAGAGAAAGGGAACTCATGCAGAATCTATACCAAAGAGCTTCCTACTGTTCAGCTACTCCCAGGCAGAATGCCACAAATGATTTTTAAGTATGGCTCGTTTCAACAATGTCTCTCTTTTTTTTTTTTTTTTTCCGACCTGCCGTCCTTATTAAATGCAGAGCTGAATGTATGAGATTATACATCCCCTATCAAACCTGCACTTTTGTTGTGCGAACAAGACAAAGAGCAGAGCACCTGGTTTCTCGCACCATGGTTTGGAGTATTTTAGTGAAAATCTGCACTGAAATGGTGTGGTGGCTGTTTTCCTTAGATATACTGATATTTGTCAAAATTTGTTTCTTTCTGATCTGAAGAAGGGTTACCTTCGTAAACTCATCATAAAATGCACTGAGTTAGTCCAATTAAGAAAGGTATTACCTTATTTCCTTTGGTTTTTGTTTTCTTTCTTTATATTACGGTGAAAATTTGAAAACATGCATCGGTGGTTTCAGCACCTTCTTAAATATTGGAGTGGGGTAGATTGTGTGCATTACATGTAGTTATCTAAAAACGATATTCAATCTGTGATTGTGGGAGGTAGTTATTAAGCTGTATTATGACCTTAGTGTATATTATTTGCCCCTTAATATGTGCTAAAGGGCAATAATATGTTATACTACCATAATGCACATTAATATTAGGTACCATGGATACATAATAATGAGATGCAAAACATGAAAATACATACAAAACAGTTCATTGCTATGTAAACTGGATAATGCAGCTTTCAGTCAGTATCACTGAGCTAGAGAAAGATGGGGGGAGAGGTTTCCCATCCATGGAGCATGGAGTCAAATATTCATGGTCCGATACTTCCAGGCCATTCCTCTCACCCAGAAGCCTCTGATCCAAAGCCCCCCCCCCCCCCCAACTCAAATCCACCAATAGCATTCCAACGTGTGCTATGAAGTATTCCAGAAGTAGATAAGGCAAAGAGTAAATACCCTGAAACATTAAAACTGTTAATAGATCTGTTATTATGTTATAATCTCTTGTATTTCCCCCTTCCACAATCCTAGAAACATAGAAACATAGAAAAATGACAGCAGAAAAGGGCCATAGCCCATCAAGTTTGCCCACTCTACTGACCCCCCCTTAATTATACCCTCCTAGAGATCCCTGCCCTAATGACCCATCCCTTAACCCATCCCTCCCCTAATGACTCATCCCCTTAACCCTGCCCTCTTAGAGATCCCACATGGGCACCCCATTTACTCTTAAAATCAGGAACGCTGCTGGCCTCCATTACCTGCACCGGAAGTTCATTCCAATGAGCTACCACTCTTTCAGTGAAGAAATACTTCCTGGTGTCGCCATGAAATCTCCCGCCCCTAAGTTTTAGTGGATGCCCTCTTGTGGCCGAGGGTCCTTTGAGAAAGAAGATATCATCTTCTACCTCGATGCGATCGGTGATATATTTAAAAGTCTCAATCATGTCTCCTCTCTCTCTACGTTCTTCGAGAGAGTATAGCTGCAATATATTCAGCCTCTCCTCGTATGCAAGATCCCTGAGCCCCGAGACCATCCTGGTAGCCATCCGTTAAACCGACTCGATTCTCAGCACATCTTTATGTAATGTGGCCTCCAGAATTGTACACAGTATTCCAGATGAGGTCTCACCATGGCTCTGTACAATAGCATAATGACCTCGGGCTTCCGGCTGACGAAACTTTGCGGATACAACCCAACATTTGTCTTGATTGGGATGAAGCCTTCTCCACTTGATTGGCAGTTTTCATGTCTTCACTAATCCTGCCCTCACCTCTCCACAGCTCACTTTGTTGGAAGGCTGGAGCCTTCACTTATAGATCGGGGACAAATATCCTCATTGAACAAAGAAGAATCAAGGAGTAAATAAGATCTACAGATGCATTCCTATCTGAAGTAGAAAATACACAGGTAGATTTTGGTTCTGCCCCAGGCCCCCGCCCAAAACTCACTCCCATGCAATTTATATGTAGAGATGACTTCCACATGTACATAGCAGCTTTCTAAAATCAGTATTTATGTATGTATGTGAAATCACTATTATATGTGGGAATCAAAATCAGGTTTCTAAAACAAGGACCAGAGAGTGTGCTAAATAATTTAAAGCACATTAACCTAAGAATTAACATGCATTGTTGATTAGTATGCATTAGTGGAATAAGCTTACTGAGCAATTAAGATTATGTGCAGATTATTACAACTTCATGTTGAAAACCAAGCTGTTTGTAGATGCAAATTTTTGATCTGTCCTTCCTAACGTTGTTTGGGCATTTTTGTATCATCTTTTCAATATGTCATTGAAGAATTTGCAAATTTGTTTTTCATATGTGTTGACGTTTTTGAAGAATGGTTTGTATTGTCTTGTTTTTTTGTTTTTGCCTTATGTATGTTCATTTGGAAACCGCTGTGACTTCAGGTGGTATATTAAATTTTTAAATAAATAAATAAAATTAAGAAGTTCTAACACATGTTGAAAATGTTTCACTAAAATGAATGCGTGAAAAGAATAGAAAAAATGCCCAAAGACAAAAAGAAAATTTTTGCCCTGTGCATATAACTAGTAATTTTAACCCATTATATTCAGTAACTGGATTATTTGATGTCTGTTAATATCTTTTAAAAAATTTATCAGCATTAATCAGCCACCAAATCACCATATCAGTCCCATAGATTGTAATTTCTTGAGAATAAACTCAGCCTGTTGGAACCTGTTCCTATACGTGAAGCGTTATTTATTATGAAAAAGAGTACAATTAGATAATTATGGGAAGTCAAAATTCCCACAGATAAGGCATGTATAGTTTCATCCGCATTGGCCGTAATCATTCCCAAGGTTACACATACTATTTTTCAGGCATAAATACCACATCTGTAGAGCTAAGAAAAATTTTCAGAACCCCTAGGTTAGTCAGAACATAAGAATTGTCATGCTGGGACAGACGGAAGGTCCATCTAGTCCAGTATCCTGTTTCCAACAGTGGCCAACCCAGATCCCAAGTACCTAGCTAGATCCCAAGTAGTAAAACAGCCCTCTGTAGTTGTATGAGCATCTTCAATGACTCAGCAACAGCAGTGACAGTGATTAAGACAAGCTGCCAGCATCAGGACTTCTCCTTTACACAAGTCCTGCCTATGTGGAAACAGGAAGTTGAAACAAAGTAGGCGGGCTTTCAGAGGGATACTGGCAGCTTGTCTTATTCACTGCCGTTGCAGCTGCCGAGTCACTGAAGATGCTTCAAAATGTATGGAGGACTATGAGGAAGGTGGGAGCAGGAGGAAGGGAAAAGGCCAGATGCAGGGCTCACAGGGAACTGAAGAAAGAAAGACAGAAAGCAAGGAGAATGAGGAACCAGAGAAGAAGAGAGAGAGAGGGAAATACTGCAGGGAAGGGGAGAGAGAGAGAGGAGGGAAAAATGCCATACCATGTGTGTGGGGGGGGAAGGGGGAACAGGAGGAAAATATATTATACCATGGTGAGGGTGGGGGGTACAGATTGTAGGATCAAAGGAAGATAGAAGATATGTGGAAGATGGAGATAAAGAATGACATGGAGAAAGGGCAGGCAGGGACTATAAAGATAGAGATAAAACCATAGGCCATGGATGAGGGGATAGGTGCTAGGATGTACCTGTCACCAGGAAGAGTCACCAGTCCCTACACATACACACACACATGGACCTTGAGTAGGGTTACCAGACATCCGGATTTCCCTGGACATGTCTGGAGGTCCAGACTGCTTTTCAAAACCCAGCACTTTCTCTGGGCTAAAGGGTCTCCCGTACGAAGAAAGATTGAGCAAATTGCAGCTCTACACTCTCGAAGAGCGTAGGGAGAGGGGAGACATGATTGAGACTTTTAAGTACATCACGGGACGGGTCGAGGTGGAAGAGGATATCTTTCTTCTCAAGGGACCCTCGACCACAAGAGGACATCCGCTCAAACTCAAGGGAGGGAAGTTTCGTGGAGACGCCAGGAAGTACTTCTTCACGGAGAGAGTGATTGAGCATTGGAACAAGCTTCCAGTACAGGTGGTCGAGGCACGCAGCATCCCAGACTTCAAGAACAAATGGGATACCTATGTGGGATCCCTACGAGGTCATGCCAAGGGATAGGGTCACTAGGACTTGAATTAGCGGGTCAGTAGAAAGACAATATAATTATTGTACTTTAGGGGTCAGTAGACTTAAGAGGGTGGGTAAATGGTGTGGGCAGACTTGATGGGCTATGGCCCTTATCTGCCGTCATCTTTCTATGTTTCTATGTTTCTATGTAGATATCCTGCAAACAAAGGGATGGTTGGATAGGTTGGGGTGAGCTTAGATGGAAACTTCAGCAGTTGGAACCTAGGACAATACCAGATGGATTTTAGTCTATGGCCCAGAAATATCAAAGACAAGTTAATCATATATTTTTAATGAGAATAACTAATGGGCAGACTGGATGGACCGTTCATGTCTTTATCTGCCATCATTTACTATGTTGCTATGTTACTATTCAGCATTTCCCCAATGAATATGCATGAGATCTTTTTTCATCTAATGGAGGCAGTGTATGCAAATAGATCTTGTATACCTAGCGCCAGCAACTCGGTTTCCGCCCTAGGAACAAGGACCAGCGCTCCCTGCAGGACCACTATGAAATAGCAACAGAGGAGAACAAGAAAAAAAAACTATCCACCAACAGTTCACAGTTGCAAACTTTATTATCCAGTTCAAATTGCACTGGTTCCGATTGCAGCCACACAGCCTTACTCTGATTTGGGGGATGTACTTAATTCAAATACAGTTCACTTTTACAGCAACTTCTTTCATCAGTTAAAAAGAAAAAAACAAAAATATTCCCCTTTAAACAAGGTCTTTTTTCCACAGTCCAGCTGCTATGCTTTGCTCTATAGCTTTCTGTTTCTAAGAACCTATATACAGGAGCTGCCAAGGCTCAGGGCTGGCCCTGTTGGCCTCCCTGCTCTAGCCCCCAGGCTTGGCACAACTATTGTGTTTTCACTAAGTGTTTGTTCAGGAAGCTTTTCCCACCTGACTTCCTGAATTATAAATTCCCCACTTACCCGTCCTACACTCTGGACAGTGGGGCTTGGAACTGAACCACCCTTTGATGTGATGGTCTAAGATCCCACCCAATTGTTCCTGCTATCAACTAACCTAAGGCTTCTTCTCCATCCCCACATGCACTATGCTTTACTTGCACACAGGGATTCTGGTTTTATTTCTGTTACTAACAAAACCTCACATTCAAACCTCAACCATTTACTCATTAAGCACTCCTTCATAAGGACATAACTGTTTCTTTATAAAACTTTAGACCGTCAACTATTACAGAACAAATTTATATTCCCTCCCCCCTCCCACTGTGCCTTACTGACTCATGCTTAATTCAGACATACACTGGAGTGCTTCTGGGCTCCACTCCATTTCATTTCCTCCCCAGCAGATTTTGGCCAGCTCTGCTCAAAGAGTTCCTTCCTCCCAGCTAGCATCTGCCTGGGAAGTAAAATTCTATCAGCATGGCTGTGTTTTGGGGTAGAAGGATTGCAAGTTGAAGGCAGTGAGGCTAAGCTTCTAGCCTTAAACTCCCTGCCCTGCGAGTCTATCTGTTTTCCCTCCAAGTTCCTGATTGCTTTTGTGAGTTCTCAGCTAGGCTTGATTTATCCCTCTGTGCCATCTTAAATTGTGCTTTGAGCACGTCCTGCTCCTTTCCCTAACCTAGATCCTCTGACTTGAGGTTTATCTTAAGAGCTAGCATGGGATTTATAAAAGGAATTATAGGGGACTGCAGCAGGAATTCTGTTCTTCTCTGCCATACCCTTCTCTGTTCTGCCCTGCCTGTCTGACCTTGGCACTAGGAGCAGAGCTAATTGGCATGTTCCTTGGCTTAGGAATAGGCACATTTTCTTTAGTACCCGAGATTAGACCAGGCTTTGAGCCAGTGACAGGGGCTTCCCTGTCACAATATTCATTGTGGAAATCCTGAAAACCTAACAAGGTCACAGCCCTCAAGAACTGAAGTTGTCCACCCCTGCCTTAGCACATGGTACTTCAGAGCAGAAAGCCCTACAGATTCTAGAGCAGGATAGAGAAGTAAAGGTCAATACTTACTAAGACAGCTCTAAGTAGGGTTGGGCCCCTAAAATCATTTCAAGAAAAAAAAAAAAACTAGTTAGAAAGTAAACTTCATATTAAGAGGGGAAATTATTAACATGGGCTGCCATTAAGATGGATTATTTTACCACAAGATTTTTTTTTCCAGTTGGTTATATTCCATGTTCATTATTTTTTATTACAATTATTTCTGCACTGAGATGCAAGCTACAGATGGGATTTCTGAATTTGTTCCATAGTTACATATTATTATGGTGCTTTGTAAATGTTATGAACACTTAAAGAAGCATGTATGTTAGCATATATGCTATCTAAACTAACCTAGCACTAACCAGTATTTATTTTCTGCAATAATAAAGCCTATTGACACTGAAGGCTATAATGCAATGCTTGCAGGACTCCAGTTGTAATAGCTTATGTACTGAGAATTCCATGGGCTCTTCAGTCAAGTGCTTTCGCCACCACTAACTCACCCTGTCAACTTAGGAATAAAATATAATTATGTGGTATGAAAGTAACACAAGCTTCATGTTCATCAATGACCCTTTGCACATAAACTGACAAGCCAACTGCTTCCAATGACGCCACTATGCCCATGTAATTTCCAGTCGTTAGGATTTACGAGAAAGAACAAGCTCCGATCCCATATAGGGAGGAGCGAGGCCAAATCGGCCGAAGCCGGAGCGAACAGTTAGGAGGGGGGGGAGGGGGAAGGGAGGAGGCTAGGAAACGCCAATCAGTGGGGGGGGGGGGGAGGGTTAGGAGAAGAAGGGGAAGCGGAAGGGAGGTCGCCCCTTTTCCCGACTGCGGTCCAGGGAGATCGACGCGACTTCCCTCCCGCTCACCCACTACAGAAATGTGGGTTTTTCTCACCCTGCGCGGAGCCATGAGAGATGCGGCTTTCCTTTCTCCCACCCTCGACTGGAGTCTGTTCCCTCACCTGTGGCGCCTCCGGCTCCCGCGGCGATCGGGTCCTGTATCCTCTCATGCGGCTGCGCGCTGGTGTGTGGGACTGCTGCCCGCGGGACGCCTGCATAGGGGAGTTGGGCCGCTGCCGGGTGGGGAGTCGCTGGCCGGTGCAGGCTGTGCAGTTCAGCACTCAAGAACCAGCAGCCTACCTCCAGCGACTTCGCCTCTATTGTGAAGCAGGTAGGAGTAGGCGGATGGACAAACCGCGGCACTCGCGGCCCTCAAAGCCCAGGTTTTTCGCCGCCTGTAATTCGGTCCTTCGTGCCGGGAGGGGAGGGAGGGGGCGCCCGCTGGTAGCGAGTGCGGCGCCCGATGGTAGTGGGTGTGACGCCACGTGGCTCCGCGCCGGCCTTAGTCGTCGCTGCGGCGGACCTCTGCAAAAAAAAAAAAAAAAAACCGCCGACCGGAGTTTCGAGCCCTCACTCCGGGAGGTGGGAGTCGGCCTGGCTCCCCATCGCCGTGCGCTCCTTCACCCCGTGAGGAGGGGGGCGGGCCAGTTGTAGATGCCCGAGTGCGGCACCACGAGGCCCGCGCCTCAATCGTCACCACGTGGTCAGGCGCGGGCCGCGCTCGCAATGACCCTCGCAATGACCCCGGCCACATAGCTGGTAAGTTCTCCGTGCGCGCGGCCGTATCGGCCATGGAGAGTGCGGCACCACGTGGACTGTACCTCGGGTTCAAGCAGGCTTTTTGCTGGCCATGCGGCCGAGACTTTCACCCGTGGCTTGTGCTCACATGAGAGCGCATAGCTTGCTTGCACTGTGCTCTCTCTACTGAGAAACAGGATTTGTCCTGCTTGATATCATTGTTTTAATACTATTCTCCTCAAAAAAAAAAAAAAAAATGTATTAATAATAATAAATAATAAAAAGTTTCCATTCCCTCACGGCTTTTTCCGCCTTGCTGGGTTAGTCTAGCACGGTAATATGAGGCTATTTATTATACTGTCAATTCACTGCGGGTGACCTTTAAATCCAATATTAATGTTTTCTTTATTAAGTTAGGCAATTATATGCTATAAATCCAATATTAATGTTTTCTTTATTAAGTTAGGCAATTATATGCTATTTAATAAAATGCTATTTAATGCTACGCTATTAGGCTATTATATGCTAGTTAATAAAATGCTATTTGATGCTATGCTATTAGGCAATTATTTGCTACGCTATTAGGCTATTATATGCTATTTAAAAAAATGCTATTTAATGCTATGCTAATAGGCAATTATTTGCTACGCTATTAGGCTACTATATGCTATTTAATAAAATACCATTAAATTCTATGCTATTAGGCAATTATACGCTATCTACAGCTATTATATGCTATTTAATTAAATGCTATGCTATTAGGCAATTATATGCTATTTAATAAGATACTATTTAATGCTATGCTATTAGGATATTATATGCTAGTTAATAAAATGCGATTTGATGCTATGCGATTAGGCAATTAGTTGCTATGCTATTAGGCTATTATATGCTATTTAATAAAATGCTATTTAATGCTATGCTATTAGGCTATTATATGCTAGTTAATAAAATGCTACTTAATGCTATGCTATTAGGCTATTATATGCTAGTTAATAAAATGCTATTTGATATAAAAGGCTATTTGATGCTATGCTATGAGGCAATTATTTGCTATGCTATGAGGCTATTATATGCTATTTAAAGGCTCTTATAGGCTATGTAAAGGCTCTTATCTGCTATTAGCTGCCATTATATGCTATTCAGATCCCACCATATGCGATACCTACAACTTAGCAGCAATGCTCTCTTTCTCCAACTGGAGTTTCTGATGGCTTGAGTCCTATATTGTATTTAAGCATGATCCCAGGAGGGCTTACTAATATTAGGGCCTGTCTCGGGTTCCAATCCATGTATGCCTGTACTGACTGTCTTTATTCTTTAGTACTTATTATAGCCATGCCTGCTCAACGTAAGCCTCGATCAAAACCAGCACTGCAGAAAAGCCCACAGCTAAGAGTCAAAGAAAGACTAGGACCACACGCATCACAACAACAGCGTTGGCTTCGACGGCGGCTTCTGCGGCCTCAACAGCGGCTTCTGCGGCCTCAACAGCGGCACCGGCTTCTGCGCTTTTACGGCCGCACAGCCTCAACAAGAACTGGCCGACTTAATGGCTTCGTTCCAAAGGCAGATAGAGCAACACAGGGTTCAAACAATGCACCAACTCCTAGAAGGGCACTCGACGTTTGTCCCAGGTGGGCCACCACAAGCTGCTCCAACACCGACACATCCATTCACATAATATGCCCTCACCTCCCAAGGGGAGACCATGCACGCTGCTAGCGGTCAACCAGAGGACCATGTTACACTAGCACGAAGTATAAGGGAGGCACTGGTTCGGTGGAACTCGTCTATCTTTCTCCTGAATGCATAGAGGGTGTTTTCCGAGCAGAAAGCCCTACAGATTCTAGAGCAGGATAGAGAAGTAAAGGTCAATACTTACTAAGACAGCTCTAAGTAGGGTTGGGCCCCTAAAATCATTTCAAGAAAAAAAAAAAACTAGTTAGAAAGTAAACTTCATATTAAGAGGGGAAATTATTAACATGGGCTGCCATTAAGATGGATTATTTTACCACAAGATTTTTTTTTCCAGTTGGTTATATTCCATGTTCATTATTTTTTATTACAATTATTTCTGCACTGAGATGCAAGCTACAGATGGGATTTCTGAATTTGTTCCATAGTTACATATTATTATGGTGCTTTGTAAATGTTATGAACACTTAAAGAAGCATGTATGTTAGCATATATGCTATCTAAACTAACCTAGCACTAACCAGTATTTATTTTCTGCAATAATAAAGCCTATTGACACTGAAGGCTATAATGCAATGCTTGCAGGACTCCAGTTGTAATAGCTTATGTACTGAGAATTCCATGGGCTCTTCAGTCAAGTGCTTTCGCCACCACTAACTCACCCTGTCAACTTAGGAATAAAATATAATTATGTGGTATGAAAGTAACACAAGCTTCATGTTCATCAATGACCCTTTGCACATAAACTGACAAGCCAACTGCTTCCAATGACGCCACTATGCCCATGTAATTTCCAGTCGTTAGGATTTACGAGAAGCCAGCACAGACTACTAACTTGAAATCATTTCCGTATATGCCCTTTTCTCAAGAATATTGCTCCTGATTCTTTCAGGCATGGAAAATCAATCTCAGATTTCTGACTTGGCTGTGCTCCAAGCTGGCCTATGGGGAATCATATTTAATTAAAACATAATAACTCTGTTTGGTAAATCCTATTAAAAACATCAAACAGCAACATGATAAAATATGAATTGTAATATCTTTCACTTTCCCTACCTACTTGCTAAAATTCATATACTTGAGAAATAAACACGGTAGCAAAATAGTGGCTGTTTTTGAAAAATAAAATCCAATACAGCATTAAGGTTAGACAAATGAAATCTGAAATCATTTTGATACTTGATGAAATGGATTCATTCCACATTACTTAGGGCTTCATATTAGGAATATAAAAGTTACATAATAAATACAAGTACCTACATAGACTGGGAAATATTAACAAGTCACGTTTCTGTCTCTAAAAGTCAAACCTATTTCTAACTTTATGAACTTACAAGGTTTGTTTCATATGAAGCAAATTTTCACAACTGATGTGGTGTTCTTTGAGGACAAGTAAGATATCATTGTCCTCACAAATATGGAGCTCAAGATGGACAAACATAAATGAAACTTTAGAGCCTTCTAGAACATCCTATTGAACATGTGTGGTGCATTCTAAGTCACAATGGGCAATCTTGGTTCTGGTTTTGCTGAACTGCCCATTGGCTGTTTCTCTTCATGGTTTTTCATCATGAAAAGTCCTATATATTATAAAGACTATGGGTGCATACCTTCTGCATATTTTTATGACGGTAACAAATGTGTCTATATGTCTTATAACAGGGGTGACCAATACGTCGATCGCGATCGACAGGTCGCTCGCTCAGGCGACCCCAGTCGATCGCAAAGCGGGTTCTCTTCTTCCCTTCTCTTTTTTTGCCCTCCTGACTGGCCCGCCTCTTGAAGAACACCAGCCAATCAGAGTGCTGGCAGGGCGGGGTGAAGGTCGGTGGCGTACCAAGGGGGAGGCGGTCCGCTCCGGGTTCACGGCTTGGAGGGGTGCACAGCCGGCCAGGTCCGAATCCTCCTGCCCTTCCTAACACTGGTCCGCGCTCGGGGCTCACGCCTGCCTGGTCCTGTGCCGCCGCCCAAATGGTGCTGTTGGTTCTCACGAGACTCGCGGGAGTTGATGGCACCATTCGAGCGGCAGCGCGGGACCAGGCAAACGCGCTCGGGGCTCGCATCTGGATTTCACTTCCGGCGCAGATGGGGAAGCCTGCAGAGCTGACAACATTCGGGCGGCACGAGACCAGGCAAGCGCGCTCGGGGCTCACACCTGCCTTTTACTGCCGCGGCAGATGGGGACTTGGGTGGCTGTCCAGCAGGGAAGGCTGCCGATGCAGCGCTGGACTGCCAGGATTGCATCAAGGTACCGGGGGGGGGGGGGGTGAGGGGATGTTTAAAATACCAGGATAGCCATCTAGGGAGGGAAGGAGGGATTTTAAAAAGTACAGGGGGTATGATTAAAAAAGATACTGGGGGGTAGGTAGAGGGATGATTTAAGGTACTGGGGGGTATAGGGGATGGTTTAGGGTACGAGAGGGGTATGGGGGCCTGCCTGTCACTAGGCCTACCTGCCTGCCTGTTCCCTGTCCCTGCCTAGCAGCAGTGGTTTGGGGGAGGGCAGGGAGAAAGAAAGAAAGGGGGTAGGCAGGGAGACAGAAGGAAAGAAGGGAAATAGAAAAAAAGAAAGGGGGCATGAAGAGAGAAAAAAAGAAAGGGAGGCAGGAAGAAAGGGAGAGAGGAAGAAAAAGTTGGGGGAGGGAATGAGGTCTGGAGGAGAGGAAGCATACAGGCTGAAAGAAGGTAAGAAAGATTGGATGCACAGTCAGAAGAATAAAGTGCAACCAGAGACTCATGAAATCACCAGACAACAAGGTAGGAAAAATTATTTTATTTTAAATTTAGTGATCAAAATGTGTCTGAATTTATATCTGCTGTCTATATTTTGCACTATGGTCCCCTTTTACTAAACCGCAATAGTGGTTTTTAGCGCAGGGAGCCTATGAGCGTCGAGAGCAACGCTGGGCATTCAGTGCAGCTCCCTGCGCTAAAAACTGCTATTATGGTTTCGTAAAAAGGGAGGGGGTATATTTGTCTATTTTTGTATGGTTGTTACTGAGGTGACAGTGCATAGAGTCATCTGCCTTGACCTCTTTGAAAAAACCCCGGAATAGAATGATAATTAACATTTTCTCAGCGTACAGTGTGCTTTGTGTTTTTTTTTTTATTTTATTGTTGGTAGATCATTTTGACTTGGTCATTTTAAAAGTAGCTCACAAGCCCAAAAAGTATGGGCACCCCTATCTTATAAGATAGCCAACCCCAGTGGCGTACCTAGGGGGGGGCGGGGGGGGCGGGCCGCCCCGGGTACCAGCCCTAAGGGGGTGTTCCCGGCCTTGCCGTTCAGTCCCCCGCCACCCCCGAAGGACCGCTCGCCCCACTGACCTTCCTGCACCACCTGTGAAGCAGCCCACAGCAGGATCGCGAAGTCAGCGTCAGCATCCCTGCGCTGCTTCCTGCGCCGCGATCCCGCCCCTCCTCTGACGTCAGAGGAGGGGCGGGACCGTGGCGCAGGAAGCAGCGCAGGGATCGCTGACGCTGACTTCGCGATCCTGCTGCGGCTGTTCATAGGTGGTGCGGGGAGGCCAGGGGGGCGAGCGGTCCTTCGGGGTGGGTCGGGGCATCAGGCCTTCAGGGTGGGGCGGGCGGGCAGGCAAGCAGGCCTGCAAGGGGGAGGGGGGGACAGGCAGGCAGGCAGGCCTTCAAGGGGGGACAGGCCTTCGGGGGGGGGTGCAGACCTTCAAGGGGTGCAGGCCTTCAAGGGGGGCAGGCAGGCCTTCAGGAGGGTGCAGGCCTTCGGGGGGGGTGTAGGCCTTTGGGGGGGTGCAGACCTTCAAGGGGGTGCAGGCCTTCAAGGGGGGGGAACAGGCCTTCAAGGGGGGGACAGGCCTACAAGGGGGGGGACAGGCCTACAAGGGGGGGAGACAGGCCTACAAGGGGGGGGACAGGCCTACAAGGGGGGGGACAGGCCTTCAAGGGGGGGTGCAGGCCTTCAAGGGGGGTGCAGGCCTTCAAGGGGGGTGCAGGCCTTCAAGGGGGGGAAAGGCAGGCAGGCAGGCCTTAAAGGGGGGACAGGCCTACAAGGGGGGGACAGGCCTACAAGGGGGTGGGACAGGCCTTCAAGGGGGGGGACAGGCCTTCGGGGGGGTGCAGACCTTCAAGGGAGTGCAGGCCTTCGGGGGGGGGGGTGCAGTCCTTCAAGGGGGTACAGGCCTTCAAGGGGGGGAAAGGTAGGCAGGCAGGCCTTCAAGAGGGGGACAGGCCTACAAGGGGGGACAGGCCTTCAAGGGGGGAAAGGCAGGCAGGCAGGCCTTCAAGGGGGGACAGGCCTACAAGGGGGGGGGAGAAGCTACAAGGGGGTGGGACAGGCCTTCAAGTGGGGGACAGGCCTTCGGGGGGGTGCAGGCCTTCGGGGGGTGCAGACCTTCAAGGGGGGGACAGGCAGGCAGGCCTTCAAGGGGGGGACAGGCCTACAAGGGGAAGGGACAGGCCTTCAAGGGGGGTGCAGGCCTTCAAAGTGGGACAGGCAGACCTTTAAGGGGGGACAGGCCTTTGGGGGGGACCATGATTTAGAAGTACACAGAGGGAAGGGGGTGTTCAAAGAGACATGCATATGCCAAACTTTGGGGGGGGAAGAAATAATGGGTCTGAAAATAGAGGAGAGGGAGAGAGATGATGGACCATGGGATTTAGGGAGGGAAGGAACAGAAAGGGAGAGAAATTGGACACAAGGGATGGTGTGGAGGAGGGATAGAGATACTGGATAGGAGGGTAATTAGGAAAAGAAACGGAGAGATGGTGGACTCTGGGATGGTGGGGAAGGAGGGAGAGATGCCGGATGAAAGGGTATTTAAGAAAAGGTGGATCTGTGGAGGGAGATGAAAAAAAGGAAAGATACCAGACTTCCTGGGAAGGGAAGGGAAGGGAAATGGAAAGGGAGGACAGAGTTGGCAGATGGATGGTTAGCATGCAGAAAGAAGGAGACCCTGGCAAGCAAGTTATCAGAAGAAAACCAGAGCCTTGGACCAACAAGATTTGAAATATAACCAGACAACAAAAGGTAGAAAAATTAATTTTATTTTCTGTTTTGTGATTATAACATGTCAGATTTGAAATGTGTATCCTGCCAGAGCTGGTGTTGGACTGCAAACGTGAGCTAGGATTTAACAGAAAGAGGAAAAGTCCTTTTTGTTTCTTTATTTTATTTACACCACAGCGCCAGTGTGGTTAGGAGAAGCCAAAGGGGGTGAAAAAGCTATAAAACCCACCAGGAGTTTTGAAAAAAATCACCCAACTGGGCAGGAAAATCGAATTGAAAAACCAATTCAATAGGGCTGAATCGAATCAAAAAAATTTTTTCCTGTATCTAGCAGTATTAGTTTGCGCTACTGTCTTAGACTTTAGGACCTGGGATTGGGGAGAGATGGCATCCTCAGTACTTTATAATGCAAGTGAAACGAGGATTTGGTCAGACTTTTGAAGGGTCTGCAGAAAAAAAATATTGTATAGGCCGGGGACATGAGACAGCAGGAAATGGGAACTTTTCTTCCTTCTATTTTTGTGAATGGAAAGGCTGAGGATGTCAGAGAGGTCAGTTAAAATATGTGCTTTATAAGAAAATATAATAATGTGTTTTATAAAGTTTATAGCATAGCTGGCCTACCCAGTGAGGTGTTCCTAGTGGTGATGGTGGCAGCGTGTCAATGTGTTGAGAGGAAGAGGTGGTCTGGGAAATTCTGCTGAGCAAACTCCGGGCCCATTTCCACCCCCCAGTTAGTCCACTCCACTCAACTGATTCACACACTGAGTGGGTCTTTGGGTGTTGTTTTGGGATCTCTTCCAGTGGTTTATCTCCTTCTGGTCCAAGGAAGGAAACTTTGTTATCCTTAGCATTGACCTACAGAATATGTTTGTAACAGCGCTGCTTGTGTGGCATTAGGCTATGTAGTGATCGAAAGAAAAAAACAGACCTTTGCACATTTTTGCACTATATGGTGGGTGTATGAGGAGATTCACATTTCCTGCACAGCTAAGTCCATGTGAAGTTACCTTGTGCTGTATTTGACATCTAGCAAGGTCTCTGTTTGAAAGGAAAGATCTAAACTTAAAAATGAAGTGGCCAGAAGTTATGGTAAAAGCAGATAGTGTAGCTGGTTTTAAGAAAGATTTGGACAAATTCCTGGAGGAAAAGTCCATAATCTGTTATTAAGACATGGGGGAAGTGTCTGCTTGCCCTGGATCGGTAGCATGGAATGTTGCTACTCTTTGGGTTTTGACCAGGTATTAGTGTCCTGGATTGGCTACCATGAGAATGGGCTACTGGGCATGATGGACCATTGGTCTGACCCAGTTAGGCTATTCTTATGTTATGTTCTCATCTGTAGAGGCCTTTGTTTTCACTTCTTATTTTAATGTATTTTTTTTCTGGGAACTTATCAGTGTTTTTTATAATGGGAACAAAAATGGAAGAGAATTCATGTGTGTGGAATGGGGGGTAACTAATTTCTTCAGCTAAATAATTCAATCCACTTCAAACAGACATAGGAGAACTTGTGCACCATTCACACACCCTCCAACCAAAAACGTCAAAAGAAAAAAACTGTTCGACAACCTCCTAGCCATTCGAGCTGCAACACTCGACCCCCAACTCTACAACCAATTGATATCAACCACAGACTGCAAAACCTTCAAAAAGAAATAAAAACCCTTCTATTCAAAAAACACATAAAACCGAACTAACACAATCAGAACTGTCCCAAGCATCACCTGCAACTACTCCATATGTACTTCTAATGTCATGACAATTTAGACATAATTTATGTTATGTTATGTTTGGAATAATGGTTACATATATGAGGTTCAATAAAAGAAAATTTTCACTGCCTGTTTCTATTCTGACCATTTATTCCATTTCATGGTTATTGCAAAAAAAAAAAAAAAAAAAAATTTTTTTACATGGGGGGGGGGGGGTGTCAAAAAATGATGGGCCCCGGGTGCCACATACCCTAGGTACGCCACTGGCCAACCCCACCTCCAAAACTCCTGCACAAAGTTAAAAGCCAGTTTTATTTAGTTCATCTAGGTCAGAAAAGGGATATACAAGGCAAAATGATCACAAAAGGCTCACTGAGCATGAAACCATATTACAACATTTATATTTTTTAAGTCACAAAGCCCTTTGAACACCTTAGACAAAATAGGGCAAATGCTTTCCTTTCTAATTGCTGGTCTTGTCAAATAAACTTTGGTACTCTCCAACATGTCATTTTCTCTTGTAATAAGACAAGGCTTTTTTGGCAGGAGGTCTGGATGCAAAAATCACAAATTTTACCTATCAAATCCCCAATCTGCTATGCAAACCATAAGTTTTCATTCTATTTGTCGTCTAGACTTACTTTCTACTGATCAAGCCAAATTACTGGACATACTAATATCAATTGCAGTAAAAATAATCATTACTGAATGGGAAAACAACAGCAAAGTTAACAGTATGTTATGGTGGAAAATACTTTATTGCAGAAAAATCACATACAATGAATAAGTTTTCAAGAATATGGAAACCTTTATCAACATTTTGTATCACTTCATAATTACATTTTCCAAAGATTTTATTATTTGTGAACACAATGTAGAATCTCATATACTATTGATTTATTAGTACACTTACGGCCTCTTTTACAAAGCCTCATTAGCGGCTGCACTGCGCTAACGGCCCCGAAGCCCACAGAGATATAAAGGGCTTTGGGGCTGTTGCCACACAGCAGCCGCTAGCGTGGCTTTGTAAAAGAGGCCGTTAGTTGTCTTGATATAATTTTATTCTTTTGTGATATCCTGATACACTTAAAATGAATGATTATATTTCTGTAACATTTATACAAACATTTTCAATAAAATCTATTAGAACTAGACACAGGCCTCAGGTACAAACTTACTACCACTTTCTACCACAGCCCGGAGCATTAAATGCTCCGACGCTGCTCCAAAGTTCAGAGCGTAAACAAAGAGGCAACCGAGTCACATCAAGGTTTGTGTGAGGGACGTTCAGGTTGTTTGTGTTGAGTTTGATTTACTCATTTTTGATTGGTTGATTTGTTTAATTTCAGCACACCTGGGGTGCTCGATGATGGTGTGTGGGTGGAGGCTTACCGCCTTGATCCAGAGGTGAAGTGTCGGAGCTATGCTCCTATCACTGAGGGTTCACACTGAGAGCACCCTATAACACAATATAATGCATTATATATAATTATATATCGTCCATTATATATATTTCTCCAGTTTGGTTTGTAAGTTGCGAGCCAATTTTGGCGTCCTGAACGTCCCTCACACAAACCTTGATGTGACTTGGTTGCCTCTTTGTTTTCACTATTTTAGGATTTCTTCGGCAAATTCGGAGTGTACCAAAGTTCAGAGCAGCGTTGGAGCGTTTAGTGCTCCAGATCATGGTAGAAACCTCTACCACAGCTTAGTAAAAAGGAAAGCTAGATTGTGAACCCTCTAGGGATTACAAAAAAATCCTACTTTAGCCTGAATGTATACCACTTTCCTAGCTTCTGGGTTTTCAGAAAATATATAAATAATAATAATAATAAAGGAATAGATATTCAGCTTCTGATGGTCAGTCATTTTTAAAACTCTGACTGCCATGGATGGAATTAGTCCCAGATATTTAATGCTGAGCCATGTTCAAGCACCAATTGATACAAAGCAATAGGATATTCTATCTTATCAAGGCAGATACTCAAAGAAAACAGAAAAGGTAACCAGGTGGTACTCAATATCTTTATTTTATGAAGACTCGACACTTACGTGTTTCGGCCCGAAGGCCTGCCTCAGGAGTCTTCATAGAATAAAGATATTGAGTACCACTTGGTTGCCTTTTCTGTTTTCAAGCACTAATTGACACTAATTAGCAGTTGCACACAGAACTGACATGTCCCTATTGCTGGGGGAGAGTAATCTTGAAAAAGACTTGGGTGTGCTAGTGGATACAACCATGAAATCATCAGCGCAATGTGCAGCGGCCTCAAAGAAAGCTAACAGAATGCTGGGCATCATTAAGAAGGGAATTACAACCAGGACGAAGGAAGTCATCATGCCACTGTATCGTGCAATGGTGCGCCCGCATCTAGAGTACTGCGTCCAATATTGGTCGCCGTACCTCAGGAAAGACATGGCGATGCTTGAGAAGGTCCAGAGAAGAGCTACGAAAATGATAAATGGTATGGAGGACTGTTTATACGCTGACAGGCTGGACAAGCTGGGGCTCTTCTCCCTGGAAAAGAGGAGGCTTAGGGGGGACATGATAGAGACTTTCAAGATCATGAAGGGCATGGAGAAGGTAGACAAGGATAGATTATTTAAACTACGGGGAACCACAGGCACAAGAGGGCACTCGGAGAAACTGGAAGGGGAGAAGTTTAGAACAAATGCCAGGAGGTTCTTCTTCATGCAGAGGGTTGTGGACACATGGAACGCGCTCCCGGAGGAAGTGGTCGGGCAGAGTACACTACAGGGATTCAAAGAGGGATTGGATGGATTCCTGAAGGATAGGGGGATTGAGGGATACAGATAAGGGTAGATAAGAGTATGGAAAGAGTATAGATAAAAACAAGGGGGCTATAGGGCTAAATCAAGATAACATGACAGGTCATGGACCTGATGGGCCGCCGCGGGTGCAGACTGCTGGGCACGATGGACCTCTGGTCTGACCCAGCAGAGGCAAATTCTTATGTTCTTATGTTCTTAAAGCTTAACTTTATATACCGGGTCATCAACCTAAGGAAGCTCGACTTGGTTTACAACAATTAAATGAGAACAGAAAGAAGTAAAGATAGAGGTTACAAAAGAGATTAATTTTCAAAATGTTTAGAAAATAGAAAAGTTTTTAGAAATTTAAGAAAAGATTGGAAAGGACTGGGGCTCCTTAGAGTTAAGGGGAGTTCATTCCATAGTTGTGAACGTTTAAAAGCCAAAGATTGACTAAAGATCTTAACTCCTTTAATTCCTTTCCTGGAAGAAAGGAAGGGAGAGTTTGAATTGTTGGATGCCTCTTGTATAGGAGACTCTGTAAACGTTCCATAATAAGGGAACAAGAAAAATACCATATAAAATTTTGAAAGAGATGCAGGCACATTTGAACTGAATTCTAAGATAAACCGGGAGCCAATGTACAACTGCAAAGGGGGAGTTAATAAGGGAGGGTCATTAGTGTGTTGGGGTGTTCCAACTATTCTTGCGTGCAATTTACAGACCCAACTGCTGGTTTTAGGTGCCAGCACTTACCCTAGCCATAGACAAAGGCATAAACAGTCATGCCTAAAATTTGGTGCATAAATGCGGACTTACACCAGTATTCCATAAGAGATTTGATGCACAAGTCTGCCATCATAGAATATTAGCTTAGTGCCCAGTTTTTTGGCATCTAACATTTAGTGTCCTACATAGAATTTACCCCTTTATAGATGGTCCCACTGAAAATTCTTACACTAAGATGGCAACACAATATCACTTCACCTAGATTTAGGTGCCTAGAGGGCACTTACTGTTTGTTTTGCATATTCTATAAAGGAAAGTTGATGCCAACTTTCCTTTTTAGGATATCAATGTAACAGGTTAGACACAGGTGCATAATTTTAGGCACAAGCACTTAACACCAGCAATCGAGATGGGTGGGTACTGTATTCTATAATGTATGTGTGTGAGAGCCCTGCTCAGGCTCTCTGTCCATATGGATGGATGATGGATTATGCCACTGAGTTGGCCATCGACTCATGGCAACATGTACATCGCTTAGAATTTTGAATAAGCGATCAATCAAATTTATATTAAATTTGAAACTTGGACATGCACAATGAGGAATCTACCCTGTGATGTTTCATGGCAGAGTACAGGAGTGGTTTGTCATTGCCTTCTCCTGCGTAATGTGTGGCTCCACTTATGTCACTGCTGCCCAACATAGGGCCCCTCAGCCTAAAGCACTTGGTATTCCCAGGTGGTCCACCATCCAGGTACTAGCCAAGCCCAACCCTGTTTAGCATCTGATAGTAAGTCCTTATGTACACGTCTCCCTCCGTATTCGCGGTTTCAGCAATTGTGATTTCGATTATTCACAGTTTTTAGCTTTCTGGCTCCTCCCCCCAAATTACTTGTCACCTTGCATAGAGAAATCACTGATTCCAAGCATTTAGAGAGAAAATAGCTAATTCCCAGCACTTTCTTCACCGTGTTTTGCCTCTCCTTCAGGAACAGGCCAAGTCTCCCACCATGTTATTCGCGGTTTCACCATATTCACGATGGTTTTTAATAGAAAACATCGAACAACATATGAAAAAGTTATTCACGGTTTTTCTGTATTCGTGGGTCTGTTAATCCCCTATCACAGCGAATACGGAGGGAGAAGTGTATACCTATCTTTATATTATGTGCTATGTATATATAAAACAAGAACTATCTGGTCAATAGTCAGCTCTCAGCATTCTTTGTTGTTTATTTTAAATGCTGGTGACTGTGGACATTTTATACCCAAATATTTGGTGCTGGGTCATTCCCAGATACCTACACTAAACATTCAGGACCGAGGAGCTGCTGGCACTTATCTGCATACCAGCAATATTCAGCACTGGGATATCTACCTGGATAAAATTATGCCTGCCTTTTTCGCTGCCTAGTTTTACAGCATCTGGACAGGTACCTGATTAGTGTGCTGAAAATCGCCACCAACTGGGTAAGTCCAGGCTCTGTCCAGACCCTGCCTTTAAACTCCACCCTACATATAGTGCTGAGGTGGTCTAAGCACTGATTGCTAGGTTAGCATTGTATAAAAGGAAGCAGGTGAATTTGTTCCTTTATAGAATAAGATCCTATCAGGTACTCCTCTGGCACCTATTTCTAGAAACCTGTAATAGAATTACCCTGTTAAAAGCGTTAATTCTATCATTATAACTATACTTAGGCACTCCTTTGGCAGCAGGAGTTGGTTGGAAATGCTATAGAAAACACTCCTTTAGGGTGACACCTAGTGGCTAAATTCAGTATTCACTATTGTAAGGTTTCTTGATACATGGTCCCTGGCCCAAGCCTGTCGCTGTAATGACCAAACTCAGTATATTGGGGGGGCTAGGTATGGAGACAATAAAATAAGAGAAGAATTCTTAGTCTGTTGCAACTGTCCTGGTTCTGGTTGAGCTGGAAGTGCAAAGGAGCAGGAAGAACACTGCAGGGTCAAATCAACCAAACTCACAATTAAACATAATCTTTAAACAAGTAGGTCATACTTTTCCCATTTTTCTCAGTAATGGGCCACAGAAAATATAAGATATATCTAATATATAAAGCAAATATTGCAGCACTGTGACAAGAAGATGACTGGTCAAAAGTGTAATTTAATTTTATCAGTATGGCAGTACTGCAAAGGAAAATGTTCTTCATAAACTCTGAATGTAAGAATTTTAACTCCATGCATTCAATTTTGCACACAACAAGGAATTCATCTTGGGGATAAGAACATACTACATCATTCCAACGTAACCAGTCACTAGAAAAAAATACATTCAGCTTAGATTCAGAGATAGGATGAAATTCTTAGATTCACACACCACACATCTTACTCTGTCATCTTTGGTTACAAATGACCTGCTTTCCTTCTGCTCTGGGGCTTTCCAGGACACTTATCAAATGCACCTGCTGCTGCCATAAAAAATGATAGCTCACACTTCTGCCATCATTCATCCTGCACTGCTAACAAACTCATAATATTAGTCTCATTTGGGGCTACTGGATCCTCTGTAATAATATCCAACTGAAATATTTCGTAATGCGGGCGATAACAGAACCACCACATTTGCTAGTTTCCAAATGCACATCAAAGGTGAGAAAGGAGTGGATAGAAATTGTTCAGCCACACATTCTTACCTTGGACAGCTCTGCTTCCCTCTGTAAACTGTCAGAAATACCGTAGTAGGATGCTCAAATTATTAAAGATATTTAAACTGGAGTAAAATCTCACATCTATTTTTTCTTTGCTAGTAACCTGGTTTCTTCTTTCTTTTAATTAATTAATTGGTTCTGGCCTGTGCCTGGGTAGAGATATGGGAGCAGGTTTATCAGGTAACACTGTGTTAACTGTAGGAATATAATTAAAGGACAGGATTGGTTTTTTAAAAATTTTCAAACATGATCCACATCATGGACTTATTACAGAATGGTTATTACAGAATGGACTTATTACAGAATGGTTGATTCTGAGATCTCCCATCTTGGTTGCACAATGTAGAGAATTTATTTTTAATTTTTAATTGTTTTTAATGTTTCATGGCTCTAGAAACTCTTATGTGAAGAATATGTATGTATGTTTTAAAGTTTTACCCAAGAATGGCATTATAAAGTTCCTCCGATATTCAGCAGGTGGCAGACAACATTTTTGGTTTTGTCTACTGTAAGCACTAAAATTGGAAATTTAGTGCAGGCCCTGTCTAGGCTTTAGCATTGAATTTCCTTTTTTTAAAAAAAAAAATAAAAATAAAAGCCAGCCTAGTGCATGACTGATTAAGCTAATATTCAACTAGTCATGGGTTAGCAGATTAAAGCCCCCCTTTTATCAAGCTGCGGTAGAGTGTTTTTAGTGTTGGCTGGTGAGGTAAATGCTCCAGTGCTCATTGGACTTGAATGAGCGTTGGAGCATTTACCTTGCCGGCCAGCGCTAAAACACTTTACTGCTACTTAATAAAAGGGGGCCAAAGATAGGACAGCTATTTATGCAGTCTTATTTATCTGCTAAACCTGGCCAGTTACATCTGAATATTGGGACATAAGCAGATTCTGTCCCTGGAATCTCTGTAGCATAGTCAGCTTGAAGTTCAGCGCTAGCCAATCATTTTCAGCAGCAGTAACTGGTTAAGTGCTACTGCAACTGACTGGATAGCTGCAAACAAGCAAGTTAACCAATCGGGAGCTGTTCCCAGCTGGTTAACTCATTTTGAATAAAAAAGCAGAGCTGTAGAGTTGGGGATTCACTGAATCCCCTGAAAACCCTCACCACACGCCACTATAAATGTCACAGATATGCGAATCCTACCCATATGCTACCTTTGTGTATGCTTTACTTACAAATATAGGCTATGGGGCTCTTTTATCAAACTGCAATAAAAAGTGCCCTTTGCACATGCTTATGTGGGTCATTCTCACGTGTTAAGGTTATTTTTCCCTCACGAGTAAAATGGCTGAATTTCTGCTTTTTCTATTAATGGCCATGTGCTAATTTTCCCATAAGGTCATGAACCCCTGCCACCATCTATTTTGTAGGCAGAAAGGCACATGCACTAATCGGCTAGCACTGCAGCAACATAAAATCTAAGGGTGGGAGGCACTGGATATTCTTCCATATTCAAAAGTTGTAAGAACTCTGCAGTCAGTTCTCACTTCTCTGTTATATAGCACTAACTGGATTAAATGGAACACATTTACACTCCCCAGCAGGTGCATGGTTTTTTTTATTTCGATTACTACATGTGAAGAATTAAACATTTTAGGCTGGAATGCAAAATGTTTTTTGTTTTTTTTAAGCATAAAGAGATCCATATAAATGAATACATTATTGATCCTGAAGTGGTTTGCATGGATACAGTGAGGCCAAAGGCATGTATTCAGTCAGTGACTCTGCCGACCACACAATTTTTATTAGACTCTGGTAGTTTTATGGATGAATTTGATCATTTTATACGTAGAATAGTCAAATGTATTATTCCAGAAAAGGAGTATAGAGGGGTATAAATAGAGGATTATTGCACAGGTCCTGGACCTGTTGGGCCGCCGCGTGAGCAGACTACTAGGCACGATGGGACCTCAGGTCCGACCCAGCGGAGGCATGGCTTATGTTCTTATGAGTGTGGTTTGACGCAGGGCAAAGACAATAAAAAAAAAACAAAAACAAAAAACCTGGCTTGGATACAGTGTGTTTAGCAGAGGGATACAGACTTCAAGCTGTGGCAATCCTCAGTGGCCTTCACTGGTTCACATTCACACCAAAATTCAGTTTATCCATCAACTACCAGGTCTAACTAAGAGGGTCATTTTATAAACCATTTTCACATGAAAATAGGCTCACATAAAACACTGACTGGTGTAAAAATACATGCTTTGACATGACGGTGCATACAGGGGTGGGGTTTGGATACAGCACAGGTCAAGTTTGCGTCTAAATTATAAAATAAGATAATCTGGTGTGGGCTGTTCAAAAGCACCTGCAAGGTAGACATGGGGCTCCTTTTACTAAGCTACAATAGCGGTTTTAGCGCGTGTTGAATTGCAGCGCACGCTAGACCCTAACTCCAGCATTGAGCTGGCGCTAGTTCTAGCCATGTAGCGTGGGTTTAGCGCGCGCTACAATCCTGCGCGTGCTAAAAACGCTATCGCAACTTAGTAAAAGGAGCCCATGGTTCTGACATTTATGCCCCTTCATGTCACAAAGGCACATGAAGGGGCATTTTTAATATGATGTCCAAATCTGATTTTGGACATTTTGGGGAAAAAAAGTCCCAAAATCCAGTGCCAATTATGATCATTTTTGAACCAGAAAAATGACTACTTTTTGGCTGAAAATTTCCCTATTTTAGATGTTGTGCTCACTGCATCTATCTTTAAGGGTCATTTTTAAACAAAAAAAACCCCTTCCAAGGGGAAAATGCATAAAAACAAGCCTTTGAGATGTCTGGGATACAGCAGTCTTACTAGACTGGTCTCACAGACAACCCAGAAGAGCAGTGAAACAGCCTAGGGGGGCACTGCAGTGAACTTCACATAAAAGGTCCCAGATACACATCACATCATAACTTCGTTATATTGTATGGTGAGCCATCCAAGAATAGCAAAAAATGTACTGTGCCCAACTGTAAACCCCCATAGTCCTTATGCCTGCAGGTGCCATCCATATGTGGGTTCAGTTTCAAGTTTCAAGTTTATTAGATGGCTTGATTAACCGCTTTAAACAAAGTTTCTAAGCGGTGTACATTTAAAAAGTTACATAGATTAGGTAACAAAACAGACCATACAATTGATAAATAAACTTATTATGCTAAAAATTAACAATATTAAACACAAGGTAAGGAGGGATGAAATACAATTTGTAAAGTAAAGAGAAGACATCAAAGGAAAAAACAAAGGGTAATAAGACATTTGAGGGGAATAAAATAATCAAAACAATAAGATAAAAGATTAACTTGCAAATGCATCTCTAAAAAGGAAAGTGCGTTTTGGGGTGCTCATACTTTCAATCACAAGTGAACCAGCTAGAGTGAGATATGGGCCTAAGTTCTCTTCTCTTTAGTGTACCTCACTGATTACTAGGCTACTCTGGGGACTTGCTTGCTGCTCCAAGGGAAATGGCCCATTATATCTATAGCTGTCAAAGAGCCTGGTATGTACTGTAACTTTCACCTCTTCCCGTAGTCTCTAGAGACTACGACGGGAGCTCACAGCAGCCATTTCCTATTGGCGATCTATATGGGGCAGGAGCGTAGGAAGATCGCTCCTGCCACAAAAGCCCGCTAGACCACCAGATAAGGAGTAATCTGAGAAATGCTGAAGGCGGGAAGGTCCTAAAAAAGAGAAATCACGGATAATCGAAACCACGAACCCCGAAACCGCAAATAGGGAGGGGGAAGAATTTGCCCCTAAATGTCTCCCTGTTCAATGGGCTCAGTCTGGCAGAATGTGAAGCCTCTAGAGTTACATTCGGATACAAATTTGTTGGCATTTTGTAAGAAAATTAAAACATAGCTCATTAGTTAATTCATGCTAATTAATGAACTATTTTGGTAAGTGCATTACTGTTTATTATATTTGATATGATGCCTTATCTGCCGAGCAAGTCAAGGCGGTTTGCAATTTTAAAATATATAGGGAAAGGATCTCCATTAAAAAAACATATTCCTAAAATAGTACAGTTAATCTAAAATCAGTCAGACCTTGATTTCTCAAGAGTAATAGTTCCCCAGGTGCAATCCTCGTGCAGAATTAGCAACACTGAAAAGCTTTTTTGCAAAGGTGGGTTTTTAGCGGTGAACAAAAAATAGGGAATGATTGTTCTAATCTTAAATTATGGGGGGGTGAATTCCATAGCATAGGAACTGTGGTGAAAAATTTGGATCTTTTCCAGATAAGCCCTGCCAAAAAGTTAACCCCCGCCACCCAAAAAAAATTATAAAAAAGAGGTGCGATCTGTAAAAAGTAAAGTGGCGGGGTTCCCCCCCCCCACACGCTCCCCCGTCGGAGCCCTTAAAAAAATGGTCGACAGTTTATCCTATTTTTTTATAATGTTAAGTTTCATATCCTCTTTTTTATAATCTTTTTTGGGTGCTCCGACGGGGGGCGTGGGGGGGAACCCCCCAGTTTACTTTATACACATCGCGCCGCGTTGTGGGGCCGTTGTGCTGAGAACTTCACTGGTTAAGGTTGCGTGCGCTGGCAAAAAGTGGTGGTGCTTTACTTTCGGCGCGCCCACTTTTTCCATTAGTGGCAGGGCTTATCTGGAAAAGATCCAAAAATTCTTATTTTCTGGTTGAATCCCATTTTATTTTTGATGGATGGGAAATAACTAATGTATTATCAAAGATCTCAATGTATGCCTTGGAGTATTTGGAATAATCAATGCAGCGATGATTTATGCAGAGCACGACGATTTGATCAGACTTCATTGACTCCCAATACAATTTTATAGTTCAGTTCAAAATTCTCTTGTTAGTCCATAATTCCTGTGTTTAATATTTTATGGAAAGTGTTCTTGCGGCAGTATTCTGTAAAGTCTGTAGTCTCTTAAGATTAGATTTGAATAAACTGCATATATTACATTGCAGTAAATGTATTTGGAATTTATGAATGTGTAGTACAGGGATCTCAAAGTCCCTCCTTGAGGGCCGCAATCCAGTCAGGTTTTCAGGATTTCCCCAATGAATATGCATGGAAAGCAATGCATGCACATAGATCTCATGCATATTCATTGGGGAAATCCTGAAAACCCGACTGGATTGCGGCCCTCAAGGAGGGACTTTGAGACCCCCTGGTGTAGTAGTTACATACTGCTCTAAGCTTGCATAAAATGTGTAAAAACCCACTTTAACTAAGTTAGAGAATTTTTTGTAAAGGAAAGAGAGGAGTCAAATATTATTCCCAAACAACGGAAAGATGACACTAGGGTAGGGGTAGGGAACGCCAGTCCTCGAGAGCCGTATTCCAGTGGGATTTTCAGGATTTCCCCAATTAATATGCATGAGATCTATTTGCATGCACTGCTTTCAATGCATATTCACCCGACTGGAATACGGCTCTCAAGGACCGGAGTTCCCTACCCCTGCACTAGGGTTATTGGTTTGTCAAAAAGAATTGGGACAGATGGTGGTGAACTTGAGCCTGTGACCCAACATGAAGTAGTTTTCTCAGGACTGAGGATCATATGATGTTCTTCTAGCCACTTAGGGCTCCTTTTACTAAGCTGCGAAAGCGTTTTGAGCGCGCGCAGGATTTTAGCGCGAGCTAAACCCGCGCTAGGCAGCTAGAACTAACGCTAGCTCAATGCTGGCTTTAAGGTCTAGTGCGTGCTGCAATTCGGTGTGCGCTAAGCACACGCAAAAACCGCTATCACAGCCCCTTAGCTACTGATTTTAGACATAACTAAAGAGGGGATAAATCTAATATATTTGGCAATGTATAATGAACTAGTAGAATATCATCTGCATAGAAAAATTAGCTAATTGGGTTAGAAGAGCTAAAGGCCTGAGAAAGAGATTAAATAGCAAGGGGGATAAAACTGAGCCCCGAGACATTAATCTATTATATGGCTGTATTTTTATTATATAGAGTGTTTGCTAAATAATAGCTACATATGAATTTTCCAAGATGGCGCTAGAAGGGTTATGCCTCTGAAAATAGATATAACTTTAAACTCTCATAGTTTAAGGGCTCCTTTTACAAAAGGTGTGCTAGTGTTTTTAGCGCACGCACCAAATTAGCGCACGCTATAGCCTGCACTAGCCGAAAAACTACCGCCTGCTCAAGAGGAGGCGGTAGCGGCTAGCGCGCGAGGCCCTAACGCACCTTTGTAAAAGGACCCCTAAATGTAATAATAATTTTATTTCTTATATACCGCTATACCATAAGTTTAAACAGTGGTCACACCTCTGAATATTGAACCTAATTCCCTTTTATCTCCTAAAAAAAAAAAAAAAAAGCCACCAACAAATAGAGTAACTCATGTATTAGAGATTGCTACTGATACCGACATTAATACCTTAGTTACAAGATCTGGTCAGGGTACAGACCAGAAGCTGGACCATTCCTAAATAAATAAAACACAAACTAGTGTAGAAGCCTTCTTTTGTTTCAGGGAGGTATTTGTTGCCATTAGCTATCAAATGGAAACACAACAACCTAATGAAACTAAAGAGATTGCTGGACTATTATCAATAATAATAACTTGGATTTTCATATCTTGTTTCTATCATTTCATGCTTTCATCACATTTTACACCTACAGTTTAGTTGCTGTAGAAGATGACCTTCTACCAGACTGCACTTGGGTTTACATAGGAAAGAAGTAAGGGTGGGGCTGGGGAGGCATATCGCTCCAGGCATCATCTTCGTGGTGGTGCCGGCAATATCTACAACCTGCTGCTCATATCAGCCTTGGCTCTCCCTCTGTAAATCACTTCCTGGTCACGGGACCAGGAAGTGACATCAGAGGGAGAGCTAAGGACAACACAGGCAGCAGGTTGGAAATGCTGCTCACGCTGGCAATGAGCCATAGAGGAGCGGGAAGGGAAGGGAAGGCGCACATGCAGCAGGGGTGGGTAAGGAATGGGGTGCACTTCTGTCCTGTTCGCCTCATACCATCGCTATGTCACTGTGAGTAAGCAATAGATTTGTTTGGGAAAATGGAGAACAAAGCACACAAAGGGTCTGATTCTATATTTAGCACCCCAAAAAAATCAGTGGTGACTAGAATGGCGCTTAACTTGAATCTGTAAAAGTTATGAAATCATGCTTAGCACCAAGGAAAACCAGGCTTAAATGTCTGCACCTAACTTGTATGCACATCAGGCATAGTCTATAACAGTGCACATAAATTCTAGAAACACCCATGATCCACCTATACTCCCCATCCCTGGCCACACCGGCTTTTCAGGTTTATGACTAGAGAATGACACGGGGATAAATTTTTCCCCATCATCACAGAACTCAATTTCTCCGTCCCAAACCCATGAGTTTTTCGCTGTCCTTGTCCCTGCCCCATTCCTATAAGCTTGACCTTAAACACACGCGCCTCGAACACTTATGATTTTAAAGTGCTTGAGGCTTGTGCAGATAAGGACCGAGCTTGCAGGAATGGGGCAGGAACAGGAAAAAAAACTCACTGGGATGGGAAAATGAGTTCCAATTACGAGTAGCATCAATTGCAAGGGGTTAATTTCTAATTATCATCACCACTTAGGTTTTTTAAATAATTAAGTTGTGTGCACAAATCGGCTGTGCACACCAATTTACATGCACAATGTAAGGCATCATAAACAGAATTAGGGGAAAAGGATGAGAGCCACATTAGAGATTAATTCTTGTCAAAATAGCCCAGTTGAGACATTTTCACTTTAGGTAGATACCAAGAAGAAATATTTTTTTCACTCAGAGAATAGTTAAGCTCTGAAACGTGTTGCCAGAAGATGTGGTAAGAGCGGATAGTGCAGCTGGTTTTTAAGAAAGGTTTGGATAAGTTCCTGGAGAAAAAGTCATAAGAACATAAGAACATAAGCAGTGCCTCCGCCGGGTCAGACCATAGGTCCATCTAGCCCAGCAGTTCGCTCCCGCGGTGGCCCAAACAGGTCATGACCTGTCTAAATCATCAGAAGGGGCCCCCATGCCACCTTGGTTTCCTGATGAGTCTTATCTTCCCATCGAAGTCCTAGCCCTCCGGTCTTACACATGCACGACCTGGTTGGGTTTCTATACTTTCTCAGTATCCCACGATCCCTTTATCCCCCAGGAATCTGTCCAGTCTCTGTTTGAATCCCTGTACCGTACTCTGCCCGATCACTTCCTCCGGTAGCGCATTCCAAGTGTCCACGACCCTTTGGGTGAAGAAAAACTTCCTTGCATTTGTTTTGAACCTATCTCCCTTGAGTTTCTCCGAATGCCCCCTCCATAGTCTGTTATTGAGAAAGACATGGGGGAAGCCACTCCTTGCCCTGGATCGGTAGCATGGAATATTGCTACTCCTTGGGTTTTGGCTAGGTACTAGGGACCTGGATTGGCCACCTTGAAAACAGGCAACTGGGCTTGATGGACCATTGGTCTGACCCAGTAAGGCTATTCGTATGTTCTCATGTTCTTATTTATGTCTTATTACCAAGTTCTATAATAAACCCCACCATTAGCAAGGTTCATGCAGGCTTTAAAAAAATATCCACATGCTCATTGAAGTTTAGTTTTTACCCATGATCCCTCCATGCAGGTTATTGCTAAGATAAGCAGCACAAAATCTGTTTTAGTCCTTAGGATCTTGCCAGGTACTTGTGACCTTGGTTGGCCACTGTTAGAGACAGGATACTGGGCTTGATGGACCTTCAGTCTGTCCCAATATGGCAACTCTTATGTTCTTATATTCTAGAAACCTGATGCTGTTGCAGCACTTCTATTTGGGATTGTAAATTCTGTTCTGTACAAGTTACCCCATTGTCTCCTTAGAGGTTCCAGGGCAATCAGACCACTGCTGTTCAATCCATGCGGCTTATCTCAGTTATCCACTGCCATCCTCTTTGCCAGTAAGGGTTTTCTGAGCTAAATTTTCAGCAGGGACCCTATTACCAAAATGCAGTTATCATGTTGCAATTGCCCAAATTACCACACAGAAACTGCAAATCCTCTGCATTAAATTTTAGAAGCATGTCTAGCATTCACCTCCACATTTTGAGAACCTGTTAAGTGATCTGCATTATCCATCATGTACTTCACACAGTTAACACATGAAAACACCATGCATTAACTGCAACAAGCACTCCAATTCCATTTCCCATCCATTCTTCACCATTTCCACAGCATGACTACTAAAATGATCAATGGTGTTCATCACAAAGCCTATAGAGACAGACTTTACTGTAAGACCTATATACTTTAGAAGAAAGATGGGATGATAGAGAACTTTAAGTACCTCCAAGATGCAAATGCATTGGGGTGGACCTCTATAAATGAAAAGAGGATAGACTCAGAAGTCAACTAAGGAAATCTATCTTTACAGAAATGATAATAAGTGCATAGAGCAGCCTCTCAGTGAAAGTGGTGGAGACAAAGACAGCATCTGAATTCAAGAAAGTATGAGATAAGAACGGAGAATCTTTGAATAAGAGAAAGAGCGATAAGCAGTTGGTACAGATGAGTAGCATGGATAGGCCATAGGATTTTTCTCTCATGTTATTTTTTAAATTTCAGTATTTCTTTCAAGATTAAGCACCTCCAGGGCAGGTGTGACAGAGGATTGCTCCTGCACCTGTTTCAAACTATGAATCACATAGATGGGATCTCACAGGAGAGAGTATAGGATAGAGGGCTTAGGGAGGTATTTTGGTTTTTTTTTAAGAATGGGCCTAGATGACTTTCTTTTTCTTCATTTTGAATTTTTATTCATTGTAAGTGAACCTTTTGCTAAAGCTTAGTGTATGCTAAATGTTAAGAAGCACAGAAGTATAAAATTGGCTTCTTAGCATTTATCACACACTAACCTCAACCCCCCCTCCTTTTAACACCAGCCATGGCAATAACAGCTCCAACGCTCATAGAATTCCCATGAGCATCAGGGCTGTTACCGCCGTGGCTGGTACTACAAACCGTGCTATGGTTTTGTAAAAGGGGGAGTAACAGAATTAGTGTAAGCTTTAGTATAATTGCCTTTAATTAAATTATGGGGGGAAGTTATTGATGTAGACACTGTTAAGATAGATTATTTTACCACAAGTCATGCAGTATGACTTATGGTAAAATAACCTGTCTTAACAGTAGCCCATATTATAATTTCTCCCCTAAATAAAACAGAATTAAAAAAAAAAAAATACATATTTGAAAAAAAAAAAAAAAAAACCGACTAAATAAACCAAAATTGAAAAAAAACTTTCCAGTGCACACTGTTACAAATTTTCTATTTTCAAAGCCTAATTAGTAACATTATTTTGTTGGACATTCTAGAATTTGAATGCTGTTTCCATCAGTGGCACAGTAAGGCGGAGCGAGGGGGGTGGTCCGCCAGGGGTGCCATGTTGGTGGGGGCGCCATCACTCCTCTTCTCTGCCCCCTCCACGCCGTGCCTCCCTTCCCTTCCCCCGGACCTCCAGTTGTTCACGAGCAACAACCTCAACGTGTTCCTCGCGACGGTGTCAGCTCTCCTGCTGACGTCACTTTCGGATGCTGCGCATAGGATGTGACATCAGAAGGAGAGCCGGCGGAGTCACGAGGCGCATGTTGAAGCTGTTACTCGCGGCAGTGAATAACTGGTACGGGGAAAGGGAAGGGGGGCACGTGCACAGAAGGGGAGGATGAGGGAAGGAATGGGGACAAAGACAAGGGCAGAGGAGGGGCGCTTCTCACCCTCTAACCCAAATTTTGTGTTGCTTCATACCACAGACATGCATGACTACACAACGGGTATACCATAGCAACAGATTATAAAGCACCAACTGGCTTATGAGTCATGAATCCTTCGCTAATGAGCACTTTGAAGTGATTCTGTGTACTGCAGTACATCTCTGAAAGCTATGGCAAGGCTTTCGTAATTGATCATTACTCCTATTTTACATTTGCAGAGTTCACAGCACCCCACCCATAAATCTGGTAAAGCAGAAGGGATCAAAAAACAAATGCATGTCCAGATTTTGGAGCTCTGGAAATATTTTATGTGGGCATAATGGTGGCAGTTCTAGCTCGAATCAGAACTAAGATAAGTCTAAACTTGTACAGACAGTTCCAGAAAATGACCAACTGTTGTACAGTCTTGGAACTGTCTGAGAAAACATTATGATGAAACAGTAGGAGAAATGTTCTTTTTCAGGTATATCAGTTCTAATAATAATAATAACTTTATTCTTTTATACCGCCATCACCAGCAGTTCTAGGCAGTTTACATAAGAGAAACTGGACAATCAGTAAAAAATACAATCGCACAATGGATACACTAATTACAATCTTAAAAGACTCGAATTTAGGTAATAAATTTGTCAAACAAATTTTTCTTAACTCATTTTTGAAAAGAACTATATGACAGGGCTTGAAGGATATATTCACCTAACCAAGATTGCAGTTTTTCTTAGGACGTACTATTACAAAGTTTTTTTCAGCATGTATGATTATGGGCTCCTTTTACAAAAGCGCGCTAGCGGGGTTAATGCGCGTGACTTTTCATCACGCCCTAACCCCCGCGCTGGCCAAAAACTACCGCCTGCTTTAAAAGGAGGCGGTAGCGGCTAGCGCGTCCAGCGGTTTAGCGCACGCTATTACACGCGTTAAACCTCTAGCGCGCCTTTGTCAAAGGAGCCGTTTATTTGGTACTTCCTTTACAGTCACTTGCAACTATCTGATAAGTGTCCTGGAATGCCCCAGCGCAGCAGGAAAGCAGGTCATTTGTAACCAAAGATGACAGACTAAGATGTGTACTATGTGAATCTAAGACTTTCATCCTGAGCTGAATATAATTATGGGAGATCTGCATGGAAAAGAATAACAAAGCTTTGTATCAGAAAAAAAAAAAAAAAAAATCCATACCTTAAAAATTAGAGGATTTGAAGCCTTGTCCAAAAGCTTAATGGAGTAAATCAGTCTCAACAATAAATATCAAGCAAGTACCATATTTTCACGCAGATAACGCGCACCCGTGTAAAACGCGCACACGGGTATAGCGCGCAGAAACCACGATTTTATGTACAAAAACTTTTGTATACCACGCTCACGGGTATACTGCGCATGCAGCCCGACTGTCCTTTCGCCCGCCCCGACTCTCCTCTGGCCACCCCGACTCTCCTTTCGCCCTCCCCGACTCTCCGTGCGCTGTCCCGACTCTCCGTTCACCCTCCCTGACTTTCCGTGCACTGCCCCGACTCTCCGTGCGCTGTCCCGACTCTCCGTTCACCTGAGGCACATGGTCGGGTTGGGCCCATGTGCCTCAGGCCGCGCCCCCAGGTGGGACCTAAGGCTCCAGGGCCTATTCTGATTGGCCCATGCGCCTTAGGCCCCACCAGTAGGCGGAGCTTTGGGACGGATGGGCCAATCCGGCCTCATTCCGTCGTTGGCTGCCTGCCGGACAGGCGGGTTTGGCTCCCGTCTGTCCGGCCAACTACCAAAGGTACAGGGAAGGGAGGTGGGGGTGTCGTGGGGGTCGGCCAGGGGGGTCGCGGGTCGGCTGAGGGGGCGGTTGGAGGTTCTTGGGGTTGGCGGTCGTTGGAGGGAGGGGGGTTTGCATCGAGGGCAGGAGGGCCTGGGATCCCTCCTGCCCGTAATGTAGTGCGGGGTGGGGGTAGGGGGTCGCCGTGGCCAGGAGGGTTTGGGCTCCCTCCTGGCCCGATATTGTCGGGGAGTTGGGGAGTCGGCCGGGCAAGAGGGCTTGGGCTCCCTCTTGCTCCGATCGTGGATGCGGGTGCGGGTGGGAGCGCGTGCGAGCGGTCGTTCGTGGTGGGGGTGCGAGCGGTCCTGCTGGGGGGGTTGAATCGGGCGTCAGGCGGGGTGGGAACTATGTAAAAAAAATTTTGTATAACGCGCGAGGGGTATGCGCGGTAGGTAAAAACGCGTATAGCGCGCGCGGTATATGCGTGAAAATACGGTAAACATATTAAAGGCTTGCGAAAAGAAACAGGACTTTAAACCCTTTGAAATTTGGAAAGAAAGACTAAGGGCCTCTTTTACAAAGCCACGCTAGAGAGGAAAAGAGTAGCAGAAAAAAAAGCCAGAATGATGAGAGCCACCCCCGATGTCTCCAAAGGTAGCCATTGGTTTCTGGGCCTTGCATTGGAAAACACTGCACTAAGGCATGAGTCACATGCAGAAAATACATTTTATAAAATTGTGCTCTATTCAGCTAAGTGCTTTGATTTGGTTATTTAAGCATGCTGGTGTGTATCTGTTCTTGATTATTATTTGAATTGAACCCTGGAGACCCAGAAAGAAGATTATGGTATTTTTGTATAGAGGATTTCACTAGTTACCTGAATACACTTTCTATGGATTATATGTGGTGGAAGTTTTTCTGACCTTTGAAGACTGAAGTCTTTTTCTCCAACATCTAATATAATAAAACGCTAGGCCGCGCATGCGCAGTTCCATCGCGTGGGTCCGTTTTCTGTGAGATGTACAGCATCTCAGATAGGAGTGCGCCGGAAACACTCTCTCTCTCCTCCCCAGAGACGGATATCGGACACAGCGGCTGTCGGCCCGTGCTGTTTTTTGATCTGCCCTGCTCCTTGCCTGAAGTCCTCTCTCCTCCCCCGAGGCTGATGTCGGACGCAGCGGTTGACTCCCCCGAGGCGGATGATCTTATGGGAATCAGTGTTCTTCGCTCTG
This sequence comes from Geotrypetes seraphini, assembly GCF_902459505.1. Taxonomy (NCBI): domain Eukaryota; kingdom Metazoa; phylum Chordata; class Amphibia; order Gymnophiona; family Dermophiidae; genus Geotrypetes; species Geotrypetes seraphini. Next base: position 16,098,025 of record NC_047095.1, on the reverse strand, counting down.
CCCTGCTCCTTGCCTTACTATATTTTTAAGTTGAAAGACCAGGCAGCGGCTCTTCTCAGGATCCCCACCTGCGTCGGAAGTCCAATGCAGTCGGGGATCTTGAGAGGAGCCGCCACCGCCGTGTCTTTCAACTTAAAAATATATTAAGGCAAGGAGCAGGGCAGAACGATCTTCAAAATGGCGGCAAATCGATCTCCATTCCTCCGGGGGGGGGGGGTCTGGGAGGAGAGGGATTGCGGCCACACCGAGGAGACCAGCAATTTTCCGCTGTCCGGGACCTGACTCATTTGCCACCCCTCCCCCCCCCTCTTCCCTTACCGCGGGCCCGCCTGGCGATTTAAGCAGCGTGTCAGCACTCTTCACACGCTGCTTCGGGCCCTTCTACTGCACTGATTTACTCTGGCACGTCCGGAGCAAATCAGGGCAGTAGAAGGGCCCGAAGCAGCGTGTGAAGAGTGCTGACACGCTGCTTGAATCGCCATGTGTAGTCGGGCCCGCGGGAAGGGAAGGGAAGGGGCAAAGGACTCGGGCCTGCGTTTGTAGTCGCGACTGTGGGAAGGGAAAGAGGGTAGAGGAAACGCTAATGCAAGCACAGGGAACTGGTGTGGGGGAGGGAAATGGAAGGGGGAGGGAATGCTACTTTGAACAGACAGACAGAGGGAGGAAGGAAGACAGAAAGACAAGAAGAAAGACACAGGTGCACAGGGAACTGGTGTGGAGGGAGGGAATGCTGCTTTGGACAGACAGACAGAGGGAGGAAGGGACACAGAAAGACAAGAAGAAAGACACAGGGGCAGATGCACAGGGAACTGGTGTGGGGGGAGGAAATGCTGCTTTGGACATACAGACGGAGGAAGGGACACAGAAAGACAAGAAGAAAGACACAGGGGCAGATGCGGGACAGCGGGAGTCACGTCAGGAGGGGTGTGGGATGCCGCAGAGGGAACTTTTCCAATGGGTGCAACTGGGCGGCTGTCGGGAGCCTCTGATCACGGGCAGAGCAAGGTAAGTGTATCATAGGGATAAGAAGGAGGAGGGGGGGAGAAAAAGGAAGGGACGCCTACTGCTGGACAGAGGGAGAAGGAAAGAGGTGCTGATGGACGGGGGGGGTTTGAAGAAAAAGGAACGGAGGCCTAATGTTGGAGAGGGGGAGAAGGAAGGTGCTGCTGGACAGGGGGGAGGTAAAACAAAGGGAGAAGGGCTGCTGCTGCATAAGGAGACCTGTGAAGGGGTGGTGGTGGACACAGGGGAGGTCAAAGGAAGGGAGAATGGACAGGGGGAGCAGGCAAAGAATGGACAGCCAAGGAAAAAGAAAGACAGAACGAAAGAAAGCGGCTAAGGAGAGAGAGAGAGAGAAAGAAATAAAGAGAGACACACACACATATATTCTAGCACCCGTTAATGTAACGGGCTATAAGACTAGTATAATATATATCTTTAAAACTCACTTGTATACCTAATGTGACCATTTATTTTTTTTTCATCAAAACGGAACATCTGTTAATTTTCAGTCCCGCCCCCAATCCCACCCTAGCCCCACCTCCAATCCCACCTGAGCCCCGCCCCCAATTTCTTCCATTCATTTTTCATATACACACAATATCTTATTAATTCATAATGGTAACCATAATTTTTTTTTTTTTAAAGTACACTGTACGCAGAGAAAATGTTAATTATCATTTATTTCGGGGGGGTTTCAAAGATGTCAAGGCAGATGACTTTAAAATATGCAATGTCACCTCAATAACTATAGAAAAATAGACAAATATAGTGCAAAATATAGACAGCAGATAAAAATTCTCAAAACTAACACATTTTGATCACTAAATTTAAAATAAAATCATTTTGCCTACCTTTGTCTGGTGATTTCATGAATCTCTAGTTGCACTTCCTTCTGACTGTGCATCCAATATTTCTTTCTTTCTTATCCAACATTTCTTTCACAATCTAGCCCCATCCCCTTTGGGTTCAGGTCTCTCTCTCTATTCCCTTCGTTACCCTCACCAGATCCAGTGTCAGTTCTCCTTTGTACCTACCACCACCTTTGTTCCAGGTCTCCCTCTCTCTCTCTCTCTTTCTCTCTCTCTCTCCTCTGTTATGATCTTCCATCTCTCTGTTCCTCCTCAGGGTCTCTTCCCCTATGTCTGCCTCCCATAGTCCAGCATCTGTCTCCTGTCTTTCACCTATGGTCCAGGCCTTTCTCTCTCTAGTTTTTCTTCTGCTTACACCCCCCCTTATCTGCCTCTCTCTCTCCTTCCTTCCTCTCTCCCTCCCTCCTTCCTATGTCCCCTTCACTGCCTTCCAGTCTTTGTCCCACCCCTCCCCTGAAGCCAGCCAGCCTGCCTTCCTCCCTCCCTCCCGTGCTGAAGCCAGACTGACTGTCTGCCTCCCTCCCTCCAGCACCGAAGCCTGGCCTACTGTCAATTCTTCTGCTTACAACACCCCCTCCCCCGGTCCGCCACTGCCCTAACTGCAGGAAAGGAAAGTCCAAGCGTCGGCCCGCAAGCCTTCCCCTGACGTCAATTCTGACGTCAGAGAGAAGGTTCAGGCCAGCCAATCACTGCCTGGTTAGCCCGGAACTTCTTCTCCAATGTCAGAATTGACGTTGAGCTTGTGGGCCAAAGTCTGGACCTTCCTTTCCTGCAGTTGCGGCAGCGGCAGGCAAGGAAGCAGGGAGAGAGCCCAGGCTCCATGATCGCCTGTCCCGTTGTCCTCACGCACAGCTTTGGGACGCTTTCTCTGAAAACGGGACATTTTGGCATCCCAAAGCTGTGTGTGGGGACAATGAGACAGGGGATCTAAAACCGGGACGGTCCCATTCAAAACGGGACGTATGATCACATTATGTATACCGCAAATACCACAAAGTTCTATGTGGTTCACAAAAGATAAAGAATACAGGCGAATACTGCAACAAAGAGCTAACTTCCAAAAGATTCTATAAAAAGATGCATTTTTAAAGCACGTCAAAACTGTTGGTAGGAGTTGGAAGATGTAAATACGTAATTCAGGTTCTTAGCCCAAAAAGCTGCTTGAAAAGATAACAGACGCTCCTGGAATTTTTTAAATTTACAACTCTTTGCAGATGGAAAAGAGAATAACGCATGAGATTTCCTAGAATGTTTGGAATTCGTGATGATAAAAGATTCCATATGATATTCTGGGATGAGACCTGTTAATGCCTTAAAGCAAATACATCCAAACTTAAGCTTCATCCACGCCTCAACGAGCAACCAATGGTCCTTGATGGAGTTTGAGCTGGTTTTAACCAGCTTGGGTGTGTGCATTTATGTCAGCTAAACACACCTCTTCCTATTAGATATAGTAATTGAAATTACCCATTATTATACTGTTCCCTAATTTGCCAGCTTTCCTAATCTCTGTAAACATGGTAGTATAGCCCTACCTGTATATTCCTTCCCTTCAGGACTGGCTTCCTGTTCCTAATGGCCTGGAGTTAAGTACCCTGTTTCCCCAAAAATAAAACCTATCCCGAAAATAAGCCCTAGCATGATTTTTAAAGATGCTTCTAATATAAGCCCTACCACAAAAATAAGCCCTAGTTAAGAATGACCCACAAAGCCCCCTCCCCCCCTCCACGAATGTTCCCAATGCTCCCTGACTCCATCCCTGACACTAGTGCTGCCTGATTCGCCAAAAATATCGGAATTGTCAATTCAGCGATCCCCCCACCCAGGTGAGACTTGACATACCTCCACTCTGAGTCCTCCAAAAACAGCTGCTCTCACTGCTATTTTTGGAGGCCTTGGAGCAGAGGTATATCAGTCTCACGGTGGGAGGGTCAGTGGGGTTCTGCCGCACAAGGGGATGGGAGGGAGGGATAGAAAAATGCTGCACAAGGGGATGGGTGATGGGGAGGAAAGATGTTGCACATAGGACGGGAGGGAGAAAGGAAAGAGGAAAATTGGGGTTGAGGAGAAGAAGGGAGAGATGATTGTTGTACATGAAAAAAAAATGACATCCCCCGAAAATAAGCCCTAATGTGTTTTTTTGGTCCCAAAATTAATATGACACTGTCTTATTTTCGGGGAAACATGGTAGTCACTCACACTATCTTTTTTGCATTCTCCAACCTTCCTGAAAATTATATAGTTAAAGACCTTTTTCTTATTCCTCTTCCTACAGTAAATCAATTTTGCAAGGTTCACAGTTGGCTTGTTTAGGTAGGAGGTAGGCTTTAATTGATGGCATATTGCTTGTTACTGCATTTTAAATTAACAGACATTCAATCTGCAGAACATTCTCTGTAACTCAAGTTGCTATGTTGAAATGCCAAAATCTGACTCTGTTTTGCTTGATGTGTTTGAAATGTATCCTGCTCTTCCTGATGTTTCAGATTCTGTGTTTATATTTTTGAAGTAAAAAATAATCTCCATGGCACGCCACACTTGGGGAAAATTTCAAAGTAATCTAGAATCTAATACATTTACACTGCCCAGACTGAAATTTGCCTGCCTCAGCATAACATGGACATATACAGATTATAAGGATGATCAACAAGAGGTACTGTATTTTAGAGTCAAAGGAGAAAAAAACAGCAGTTATATAACATTGCCAAATGTATGCATGCTATTTTGCTTTCTTGGTCACCTAAACAAAATAGCAGGTACAAAGTGAGCTCAGTGTTTAGTGAATGGACTGGAGGTGATTTTTTGAAGGACTATAGATATCATTTGTACATGTGCAAAGCTTAATTACATATGGGCAAAGCTTAATTACACGTGAGCACTCAAGATTAAGTAACTATTTTTACATTTTTTAAAAATTCTTTATTGATTTTCCAAATATCAAAAGTGCAATACACAAATATATAAACATAATAAATCAAGAAAAGCACATTTATCTTACAAACATACATGAACAACCATTTTATCCCACCCACCCAATGACTAATCAATAAAAACACAAATACATAGATAGGTTATTGAAAGAAGTAACAATTTTTTTAAAAGCTGCTACTTACACGTATGAACCTGCAGCATGCAAATATTTGAAAGGAGTGAGTTTGGAGTTTTATTTGGGCAAACTCTAAGGGCTCCTTTTACAAAGCCGCGCTAGGGCATTAACGCACGGAATAGTGCACAATAAATTGCCGCACGTGCTAGCCGCTACCGCCTCCTTTTGAGCAGGCAGTAGATTTATGGCTAGCACGCGCTAATCTGGTGCATGCGATAAAACCGCTACCGCGGCTTTGTAAAAGGAGCCCTTAAGTTAACATGGAGGAGCAGCCTAATTGCTAGAGTCCCTGAAAATAGAAATCAGGATTCCAATGCCTTTCTTGACTTTGTTATTTTGTTTTTGCCTTATTTGGTTTTATGTGTGTTTGTTTTATTATTATTTGCTGCTATTTTGTGGGTACTTTGGAGTCAAATCTATAGCTCGGCTCCTCTGTGTAGGCCCCTTTGAGGTAGGTGTCTATCCTATAATAGAACCTGCCTTGGCTCTGCTACAGAATATAACCGTATTACCATAACTTGGCATCAACATGCCTTACATCAAGTCACCCAGTTAGACGAGATACATGGGTGAATAAATGTGGTATTTTGTAAGTTATGCAGGTAAATGGGAGCCCTACCTATATCTTGCCAATGCTCTGCCCCTGTGTATGCCCCCCCCCCACCCCCCCAATGCAAATACCCTCTCTGTATTTTGGCACTTTGCTAGTACTTACATGGCTATGTTCGCACATATGCACCCAAATGCTAGTATTCAAAACCTTTGCAATTTATAGTTTAATATAACTTGATATACCAACTGTAACCAATGGACCTAAGTGGTGTGCGATAAAAAGAAAACTCTAAAATTTTAAATGAGAAAAGGAACTCCAGTTTAAAATAGAGCTCTGTTCACTATTGCCATCCATTCACGTATGTTTTGATTATGCCCCTCTATCTCCCTAGGATTTAGTCTTAACAGGTATAGATTTGCTGTGTTTTCAATTTTTTCTTCAAGATCAATCTTTCACGGTTGTTGACATATCTTCGGAATCAACCACTCATCCTCTGTATTACAGAGTGCTGTAGGGCTCTATACCAGTGGTTCCCAACCCTGTCCTGGAGGACCACCAGACCAGTCGGGTTTTCAGGATAGCCCTAATGAATATGCATGGAGCAGATTTGCATGTCTGGCACTTCCATTATATGCTGATCTCTCTCATACATATTCATTAGGGCTATCCTGAAAACCTGACTGGCCTGGTGGTCCTCCAGGACAGGGTTGGGAACCACTGCTCTATATTCCCTCCTCTGGCTTTTGTTTTTTTTTTACTTTGGGCTCCTTTTACAAAGCCACAGTAGAGGTTTCTACTGGGGGATGGCAATGTAAATGCTCTGACACTCATAGGAATTCTGAGTGTCAGAGCATTTACCTTGCCAGCCCACGGTAGAAGCCTCTACCACAGCATTGTAAAAGCCTGCATTTGTTTCTAAGTCCGTTGGTAATACTCATCCAAGAATTTACTACTTCATTTCATATTTATGCTGATTATATTCTCTTTCTATACTACACCAATCCAATGTACCCCGATTTTAGTCCTTTACAAATTAAATCTAGGAATATAAATTGCAGGTCTAAATTTAGGTTCTTGAGTTCTAGATCCCTAAATTATTAGTCTAATTTTCATCTGAAAACTCAAGTTCTTAAAATTAATTGAAAATCTTCCTAAAATTTAAGAAGCTTATCAAGGCTCTGAGAAATTCTGTGCACTTACACTTTAAAGTGCCAATAAACATCTTGGAATAGTTGGAAAATGAAAGAGTGTACACTTCTCCCTCCGTATTCGCTGTGATAGGGGGGTTAACAGAACCGCAAATACAGAAAAACCTCTAGTAACTTTTTCCTATGTTATTCGCTGTTTTCTATTAAAAACCATTGTGAATATGATGAAACCACAAATAACATGGTGGGGGACCTGGCCTGTTCCTGAAGGAGAGGCAATACACGGTGAAGAAAGTGCTGGGAATCAGTGATTTTCTCTGTAAAAGCTTGGAATCAGCGATGTCTCTATGCAAGCTGATGTAATTTGGGGGGAGGAGCCAGGAAGCTAAAAACCGTGAATAATCGAAACCGCGAATGCTGAAACCGCGAATACGGAGGGAGAAGTGTATGTGTTTTGTCTGGGTGCTATTGCTGCTTTATTTACTGCGCATTGCAAAGCATTGGGCTCCTTTTACAAAGCTGCGATAAGGGTTTCTATTGCGGACCTGCGAGGTAAATGCTCTGACGCTCATAGGAATTCTATGAGCGTCAGAGTATTTACCTCACCAGCCCTCAGTAATTACCTCTACCACAGCTATGTAAAAACTAGCGATTGTCTTCTCTGAGCATCTGATAAACTAACCCCTCCTTCACTAACGTATAGCGTGGGTTTTAGCATCCACAGCGGTGGTAACTGCTCAGACGCTCATAGAATTCCTACGAGTGTCGGAGCAGTTACCGTCGCTGCCGGTGCTAAAACCCGCGCTAAGCGTTAATAAAGGAGGTGGTAAAAAGAGAAAGCTGAATCCTGCAGCTACATAGATGGCAACCAGAAATGATTAGGTTTACTGAAGAAAAATGACTGAATCAGTGTTTTACAACTGTAGAGAATTTGGAGGCAGATAAATACAGCAAACCTCTGCAAAAGATAGACAAAACACAGAGCAACCAAGGACATTGATGCTCTATTGTATTGCTATTATTGTATGTTGTGATAGTAAGTGAAGAAACTAAGCTTCTGGTTCTTTGACTGAGGCTCAAATCAAATTAAGTTAGCACAATCCATAACATTGGGACTCATACATCAGCCATTCTCATTTATACTTCTACTCTTATTATAGCCACCAGGGTTCCCAGGAACAGGACAACAGCGCCCCAGGTGACCACAGCAAGCACTGTACTCAGGTGCTCTACTCAAAAGGGAGTTAGCCCTGCAGGGTTTTTAAAAAAAACAAACCACAAATCACAAAGTTCTCACTACAAGCAATCCAGCAGGGTTTTAATGACAGAATGTGCCCAAAGCACTTCAATGCTTCAGATGTAGCAAAACAACCAATAGAGAAAAACCTTGTGAAGCTTTTAGGATTTTCCTGCAAAAAGAAAACTTTACTTTTCTAAACAGTTTTTAGAGTTTTGCACCAAGCCTACCTAATGCAGACTCCAGGTAAGTCTTTATATGCTTTAGTAGTCCAAGCACTCCAAAACTACCTGAACACACAGAAGCCTCCAGCTAAGGAAAAGAAAAACAGTGCTGGGGCCGGGAGAATTGCCTAAGGTTTGCTTTAAGTTGCAGTTCAGTAATCATCTCCAAAATGCCCACCCAGATAGTGGCAAACCTCTCCCTCATCAAGGCAAGACTCAGCTCCCTCCACAATCCTTACTGGAAGGTAACAACAGAATCTCTTGCAGCCAGCAAACAGCAGTGCACAAATCATAAGGAGAGAGGAAAAAAATCCACAGTCCTTTTCTTCTAGTGCCCCACCCCATACAAAGTCCAAACAATTGGGATTTTGAAACACAGGGAACCTGCTAATATCCCCACAAACAGTCCTGCTCAGGTAACCAAAAAAAAAAAAAAGAAAAAGTTACCAAAGGACAAACAAAATCAGCAAAACAGGGTTATTCCAAAAAGAGTCCCAAGCTCAGAAACCACACACAGCCATGTTCTCAGTAGTTCTTAGTAACCACACTCACGTCCATTACTTCAGATTCTTGGAACAGACCTGCAGGAATCAGCTCTTCCCCTAATTCCATCTGCTCCTCTTGAGAAGTTGCTGCCAAGTCCATAGAGGAGCCAGCCTCCTCTATTTCCATGGGGACTGGGTCATTACCCTGCTTGGAACTGGAACCCTTCTCAGTAGGGCTTTTTCCTCTTCCCTATCCTCTCTAACAGCCTAGAGAAATCTGCAGACTTTTCAGGGGGGAGAGCCACACCCTAACCTACCTGAGCTTGTTCTAGCTTGTGGTTCTCTTGGGCTTCCCCGGTGGATGCTGCAAAAATTACCTGGCTTGCCCCAACCAGGATTAGGTTTAAAACCAGTGTTTCTAGCACTGCTATGTGGAGTGTAATGACTGCTAGGGTTTCCCTGTCCTCCCCTTCAGAGTCTGCAAAATCTTCAAGCTGGTCTATCTGATAGTATGGTTTGTGGGTTTTGTGAATCCCTTTTTTGGTCTTTCTACCACCCTTCCTACCAGATTTATCAGGGACCACGGCATGCTCTAAGCCTGGCTGGTCACATTATCAAATAATACCAAGACACCCTCTAATTTGGGCAAAGATTGGCCACAGGGACCTGAACAAACTGAAGGAGTGGGCGAATAAATGGCAGATGAACTTCAATGTAGGGAAATGCAAGGTCATGCATATAGGGAAAAAGAACCCGATGTTCAGCTACCAAATGGGGGGATTAGTACTAGAGGGAAATAACCTTGAAAAAGACTTGGGTGTGCTGGTGGACACAACAATGAAGTCAACGGCACAATGCGCAGCAGCCGCAAAGAAAGCAAACAGAATGTTGGGTATTATTAAGAAGGGTATTACAACCAGAACGAAGGAAGTCATCATGCTGCTGTATCGCGCGATGGTGCGCCCGCATCTGGAATACTGTGTCCAATATTGGTCACCGTACCTAAAGAAGGACACGGAGATACTTGAGAGGGTTCAGAGAAGAGCGACAAGAATGATAAAAGGTATGGAAAACCTTTCATATGCAGACAGGCTAGAAAGGCTGAGGCTCTTCACCCTGGAGAAGCGGAGACTCAGAGGAGACATGATAGAGACTTACAAGATCATGAAGGGCATAGAGAAGGTGAAAAGGGACAGATTCTTCAGCCTATTGGGAACTACAAGAACAAGGGGCACTCAGAGAAATTGAAAGGGGACAGGTTTAGAACCAATGCTAGGAAATTTTTCTTCACTCAGAGGGTGATAGACACCTGGAATATGCTTCCAGAAGATGTGATAGGACAGAGTACATTAAGAGGATTCAAAGAGGGATTGGACAAATTCCTGAAGGATATGGGGACTGATGGATATAAATAGAGGTAGAGATAGGATTATGAAAGGGTATAGATAGAAGAATAATGGGGATTGAAAGGTTTTAGACAAAGGTCATGGACCTGATGGGCCGCCATGGGAGAAGACTGCTGAGCGCGATGAACCCCTGGTCTGACCCAGCGGAGGCAACTTCTTATGTTCTTAACATTATTTCCAATATTAACTTATATAACATTCTTGTAAATGTAACAATACCCCAAATCTTAACCTTTTTTGGAATTTACCTCAGAGAGCTAATCAGTGTCGAAACTAGTTCCTTTATCCCCATAACTTTCTCTTATATCTCCTGGTGACTTACGGCGTCATTAAGCCAACTGGACTCATCGCGGCGCTGCCCACGAGTACATATTTACAACTCACAGATCATAGGTATTTCACTTCAATCCGCCTCTGATAAATGCTCTGCCCTTAGGTCCCCCACCACCAAGCTGCGACCAACACCCCCCAATCCCCAACCTCAACCCCCAACTTACCACTCCCCCAACCCTAACTGCCACCTGGGGTGGGAGGAAGGAGGAAAAAGCTCAAATTCTTCCTGACTTTCCTCGCCTGTTCTCTCACAGTGCCACTTGGTTTGCTCGCCAAATTTCTCAAGTTCCTTCACCTCTTCAACTCCTCCCCCTTTTCTTATCCCCCCATCCCTTACTTGCCACCATCACCAATCAGTCTTCGCCTTTTCCCTGTTGCTACCTATCCTCACCCCCTTCCCATTTCTTCCCCTTTCCATCTTTTAACCCCTCGTGCCTGGCTTTTGATGTTGCCCAATGTTGTTAGCCACCCAGTTTAAACTGCATGGCCTTTTATATAGAAAATTTTCTAACTGTAAATTACAAAAAATCTTTGGGAGTGATATTCAGCCCATGGTGGGAAGTGACTAGCAAACTGCTTCCAGCCATGAGTTGAAGTAACTCTGGTTATTGAATGCCAGGGAATGTACAAATCCTAGCACTGACTATCTTGGTAAGCCAACGTTTGCTCTGGCACACTCTCTCTCACCCCCCCCCACCCCCCCACCCTCACATATTTTCTCATATTTAAACCTGTAGCAATGCTAGTGACTGTGCAGAAAAATCTCACATTCACAGCTCTAAAGGCTGAGCTGGTGAGGCAGCCTTTTGGCACCCTGAGCCTTGAACATAGGTATCTATGGGATCCTTCTCTAAGATGTGCCAACAAATTTAGCTCATGCTAAATGCTAAGAAGCCCGTAGATATAAAATAGGCTTCTTAGCATTTGGCACATGCTAGGAATTAGTGTGCAGTAAATCCTTTAGCGCCCCTTAGTAAAAGGACCCTTATGAGTCTTTATAAACTAAGCTAAGTGATGCATAAATTCATATGTACAAATGTATACCTGATCTGAAGATGGTGTCAGTTAGTGCATGTAATCTATGTATGTACTTGCGTATTTCATTTTAAAAATGCAAATCCATTGCAAATGTACTCATACTATACCCTAGTAATGCACGCACATCTCTTACCTCCAGCATGTAAAGATTTATGCATGCTCATTGTGGATTTCCTGAAAACCGAGCCAGCTGAGGGGGGCCACCAGGAAAGAATTGTGAAGCAATACATTCACTGCTTATACCATGTGAAATACATGTTCATTTAGTTGTAGCCCTCCACCTGAGCCCCTCATGATCCATTCTTACACAGAAAAATTGAAGAGTACTTAACAGGCGCAGACATTTAATACATGATTTCCTTCCAAATAGATCATTAGCCTTGTTGAACTTCTCATTGAATGCAAGATGGTGGTAAAATTGTCCCTAAACAGTTCTTGTTTTCCTGGGTAGTGCACCAACAGAGACTCTTAACAAGTGTTTATTTGCATCTTGTGTTTTTATTATGCTTTTGTTCTTTGGGTGTTGGCCAAAGGTAGCAAAAAAGATGCAAAACCAGAAAAGCAGGAAGGCTAAGGGCGCCTTTTACGAAGCCGCGTTAGCGGCTTTATCGCAAGCAACTTTTTAGCGCGCGCTAACCCCCGCGCTAGCCGAAAAACTACCGCCTGCTCAAGAGGAGGCGGTAGCAGCTAGCGAGAGCTATTACGCACGTTAAACCGCTAACGCGGCTTCGTAAAAGGAGCCCTGAATCACCCCACTAAGACATTCATTACACAGCCAGTGCAGCGAGATAAGTGGCAAAAACCCTGTAGGCCAGGCGTGTCAAAGTCCCTCCTTGAGGGCCGCAGTCCGTTCGGGTTTTCAGGATTTCCCCAATGCACATGCATGAGATCTATTAGCATACAATGAAAGCAGTGCATGCAAATAGATCTCATGCATATTCATTGGGGAAATCCTGAAAACCCGACTGGATTGCGTCCCTCGAGGAGGGACTTTGACATCCCTGCTATAGGCATATTCTTTCAAATTATATCAGTAGTTTATCTTTATCTTCAGTTGCTTTTTATTTCTCTTTCTTAAATCTATTTTTACTCTTCTTCATACTTTCTATCTAATAATTCCCAACATTTTTCTTCACCACTTGATGCTTGTGCTAATCTGGATCTATCAGTACATTTATGGGTTCTTATCTTCCTAATTGAAAAGAACCTTCTAGGCCAGGGGTCTCAAAGTCCCTCTTTGAGAGCCCCAATCCAGTCTGGTTTTCAGGATTTCCCTAATGAATATGAATGAGATCTATGTGCACGCACTGCTTTCAATGCATATTCATTGGGGAAATCCTGAAAACCCGACTGGATTGCGGCCCTCAAGGAGGGACTTTGAGATCCCTGTTCTAGGCATTCCCTCCTTTCAACATGTAAGACTAAATATGTATCAGGCAGCTATTGAAGGCCCAATTCTGAGGAATGCTTTGCTATTACAGTTACACTTAGGGCTCCTTTTACTAAGGAACGTTAGGGCATTAATGTGCAGAATGGCGTTAGGGCATTAATGTGCAGAATGGCGCCACTGAGCTGGCGTTAGTTCTAGCCTCGTAGCGTGCGGTAATATCCTGCATGCGCTAAAAACTCTAGCGCACCTTAGCAAAAGGAGCCCTTAGTATCATTTCCTTCCCCCCTCCCCCTCGATTTTTAGTGCTGTCCGCTGTGGTAACATCTCCAACGCTCATTGATTTCTATGAGTATCAGAGCTGTTACTGCAATGGCTAGCGTTAAAAATGCTAGGGTGGTTTTGTAAAAGGGGGGAGGGGTTAGTTTCCTTTAATATACTGAAGTTTTATTGCCCAATTATATATGCTTTGTTATTTTGACACACAGCCATGATGGATCCCAAATAGCAGATTAAATAAGCATAAATAAATCAAGTTTCAAGTTTATAAAAATTTTGATAAAACGCAAATCAAGGCTTCTAAGTGTTTTATAATTTGTATTAAACAGGGGGAGACAATAAACAAATAAATACCCACGGAGCAATTCTTGACCAACATAAAATAATAGGAAAATTGGGAGAACTATAAATTATGAGTAAAGAGTACATAAAAGATAAACCACAATAGGGAAAATAGGGAATAAGAATTAATTGAATCACTCTGGCTGTAACCAAGTCTGTTTAACAGTCAAATGCATCTTGGAAAAGGTAACTCTTTAGATTTCCCTTAAATTTATCTATATTTTTTTCTGCCCGGATATAAAGAGGTAAGGAATTCCATATCGTAGGTGCCGTAATTGCAAATGAGGTGGCCTGACGTGTGCTAATGATTTTCAAAGATGGTGTATGAAGAAGATGCTGGGAAGAGGATCTTAGGACTCTTGTAGGTTCATGTGGGATAAGAAGTTTGTGGATAAAGGCCGGTTTTTTAGTGTAATTTGTTTATATTTTTTTATATTTTTTATGTTGAATTATGTATATTTTTGTTAGCTGCCCAGATATGTAGATGGATGGGATATGAGACTTTATAAATATTCTGTTTGCTTTGGATCAGACATTCGTGAACATACATTCAGGGGCCAGCAACTAGTTTGGGGTTTCTAGGATAAGAACTTACATTACATTACATTAGTGACTTCTATTCCGTTAATACCTTGCAGTTCTGGGCAGATTACAAAAGAAGATAACTGGACATTTCCAGGAAAATTACAAATTAGGGTGCTGTTTACATGGTTGAGACTTTGCTGGGAAACTTACAAGAGTGGGGATAGTCACGGAGATGTGTTAGGATTTCTTGATAAATTTTTTGAATAACAGGGTTTTGATTTATTTTCGAAATGATTTGTAGTCAGTCATTGTTGTCAGCATGTTGGAGAGGTGGTGATCAAGTTTTGCTGCTTACATTGCTAGTAGGTTGTCATACATCTTTTTGCGCTGTGTACCTTTGATTGAGGGGTGGGTAAACGGGGTCTGAGTTCTCCTTGGTCTGGTTAATTTGTTCCGGTTTAGGCAATTGATTAGTCAGACCAATGGTTCATCTAGCCCAGTATCCCATCTTCACAATGGCCAATCCAGGTCACAAGGACATGGCAAAAATCTAAATAAGTAGCAATATTCCATGCTACCAATCCAGGGCAAGCAGTGCTTTTCCCCATGTCTTTCTCAATAGCAGGCTATGGACTTCCTCCAGGAACTTGTACAAACCTTTTTTTAAAACCAGCCACATTAACCACTCTTGCCACATCCTCTAGCAGCGTATTCCAGAGTGTAATTTTTCTCTGAGTGGAAAAAATATTTTCTCGTATTGGTTTTAAAATATTTCCCTGTAACTTCATTGAGTATCCTCTAGTCTGTGCAATTTTTGCTAGAGTATAAAATTGATCTACTTGTACTCATTCTACCCCACTAAGGATTTTATAGACTTCAATCATACATAGTGTATGTCCTCTCGGTCATCTCTTTTCCAAGCTGAAGAGCCCTAATTTTTTTTGTCTTTCCTCATAAGAGAAGAGTTCCAACCCCTTTATCATCTTGGTTGCTCTTCTTTCAACTATTCCGAGTTTAGATAGATAGATAGATAGATAAGGCAACCAGAATTGAATGCAATATTCTAGGTAAGGTCACACCAAGGAGTGATACAGAGGAACTATAACAGTCTTAGTCTTGTTTACCATCCCTTTTCTAATGATTCCTAGCATCTTGTTTGCTTTTTTGGCCACCACCAATCATTGGACAGATAGTTTCAGCATATCGTCTACAATAACACCCAAATCTTTTTCTTGAGCGCCAACACCCAAGTTGGACCCTAGTGTCTAGTAACTATAATTTAGGTTATTATTCCCTATGTGCATGACTTTGCCTGCAATTTTTCACAGCCTGCCTGCATTTTAATATCTTTGAACAGTTTAGTGTCATCAGCAAATTTAATCATTCCAGTACAAATCCCTGTGGCTATCCACTATTTACCCTCCTTCATTGAGAAAAATGGCCCTTTAACCTTTACCTTACCCTCTGTTTTCTGTCTGATAACCAATTCCTAATCCACAATTGAACATTGCCTGCTATCCCTTGACTCGTTAATTTTCTCAGGAGCTTCTCATGAGGAACGTTGTCAAAAGCTTTCTGAAAATCTAGATATACTGCATCAAATGGCTCACATTTATTCACACCTTCAAAGAAGTCAAGCAAATTGGTGAGGCAAGATCTCCCTCGGCTGAACCCATGCTGACTCTACTCTATTTATAATTGTTTCCACTATTTTGCCCGACACTGAAGTCAGGCTTACCGGTCTGTAATTTTCAGAATCTCCCCTGGAACCCTTTTAAAAAATCAGCATTCATATTGGCCACCCTCCAAGTACTATATACCATTTTAGTGACAAGTTACAGATCACTAACCCCCTCTTTTACAAAGGTGCGCTAAGCTTTTTAGTGCACGCCAAACACGTGCTAAATGCTAACGCGTGCATGTTATCCTATGGACACATTAGTGCATATGTTGATTTAGCGTGTGCTAAATCTGCACTAAAATGCGTGAGCGCGCCTTTGTAAAAGAGGGGGTTATTGATCAGCAATTTCAATACCCTGGGATGTATATAATCCGGTCCAGGCGATTTATCACTCTTTAACTTTTCAACCTCTTCCAGGTTCACCAAGATTTCTTTAAGTTCCTCGCATTATCACCCTTGAAAACCATTTCCAGTTCAGGTAGATCTCTTTCATCAGGGGTGTCAAAGTCCCTCCTCGAGGGCCGCATTCCAGTCAGGTTTTCAGGATTTCCCCAATGAATATGCATGAGAACTATTTGCATGCACTGCTTTCATTGTATGCTAATAGATCACATGCATATTCATTGGGAAAATCCTGAAAACCCGACTGGATCGTGGCCCTAGAGGAGGGACTTTGACACCCCTGTCTTACATCTTCTTCCATAAAGACCGAAGCAAAGAATTCATTCAGGGCTCCTTTTACAAAGGTGTGTTAGGGCTTTAATGCACGGAATAGCGTGCGTTGAATTGCTACGCGTGCTAGACCTTAATGCCAGCATTGAGCTGGCGTTAGTTCTAAAAGCGTAGCACGGGGTTTAGCACGTGCTAAAATCCTGCATGCGCTAAAAACGCTAGCGCACCTTAGTAAAAGGAGCCCTCAGTCTCTCTGCTATGAGCGCCCCTTTTGCTCCTTGATCAGCCAATGGTTTCCTGCTTCTGATCTACCTAAAAAAAATTGTTACTCTTGAGTTTTTGCCTCTTTTGCAAGTTTCTCTTCATATTCTTTTTAGCTTTCTTTATCAATGCTTTGTATCTAACTTGCCAGTGTCTGTCTCTTCCTAGTTTCTTATGTGGATCCTTTTTCCATTCTTTAAAGGGTGGATTTTTTTTTTTTCTCTAATAGCCTCTTTCACTTCACCTGTTAACCATGCTGTCTCTCACTGCACTGTCTCCCCCCCCCCCCCCAATATCCTGAAAACCTGAACCCACTGGCATCCTTAAGGATAACGTTATATATACTGATTTAGTTCTTGCCTTACATCCAAGCGGATATATAGTTCTTTACTATCCATGGTAGAAATCCTGAAAACCAGATCTTTCAGTGGCATTTAAGGAGCAAACTCAACCAATCCAACTTCACATCAAAGGTCGTCCTTTTATCTGAACTAGGCTCGGATTGTTTTCTATTTTGGGGCCTTTATGCTAATCTGTTTTTATAACCCACTCATCCTGTTGTTCACTTTGATTAATACTCCTTTTTTATTTTACCTAGGTTGTTTTTTTTCCTTTCCCCTCCTATCTCTTTGATTTGGATTTTCAACTTTCTCCTCTGTTTTTCTTTGTCCTTATGATTCTTTTATTAGGGGCCTGCTGTTCCTTTTTTTTCTGTTTCCCTGGTGCTTCAGTGCTCAGATTTGAGTGCAAGTATGCACATCCACCAGGCTGATTTTTCACCACTGAAAATACCCGACTTACTTCTCCCCACCCCTTCACTATTGTTCTTCTTACAAGCAAACCCTGTTCCCAACCTGTTCAAAAGCTGCTTTAGAAAAGGCTAAGTATAATGCACAGAGAGAAAGGGAGAAGGGGTGGAACTGGTTAGCATATTGGGAGCCCTATTCTCCTAGGTACAAAGCAAATGGAAGAATATTCCTATAGCATCTTTGACATCAACCCTAAAAAACAATGAGACTCCCTTCAGGGTATAATAGCCCCCGATCTTGAATGATGAATAAATGATTAGCAGCAAGAACATAGAAAGCATGACATGATTTCTGTGGAAGCCATTGCTGTTTTTGGAGATTGCAGAGAATGATTTTCTCTGACCATGTGGGAGCTTGAACGGCTGCAAGAGACAAGCTGAATACTGCACGCTCCATAGGTGGCAGCAGGGAAGGAGATGCGAGCAGAGAGGATTAGGTTTGCAAGAGGAAGATCTCTTTGAATCAGTCAGACTGAAACGTGGTTTGTAGCTGCAAGAAAGGACCGAGGCAGAAAAATACAGCAGACATGTCTGCCTTAGACAGACAAAAACACAGAATGACCAAGGATAGTGTCACTTTACTGCCTTGCTTTTATTTTGTGGAGGTAAGTGAAGATAACATGAGCTTCTGATCAGACTGTTATAGTGCAATGCAGAGTGAATTTGCAGATGTCCTGGTAATTTGCTTTGGAGATGGTATTTTATTTTTACTTATAGTATGGTAGAAATGCCTCGTCGCTCCTTTTTGGAGGGGGGATTAACTGTATAACAGAGGATTTGTGGCAAGTGTGCATTGACGAGAGCTGTAATGCAATGCAGTGGGTGCATGTCGGGGAGTGGGCATGCATGTGTGTTTTAACGAGACATAAGCTTGAGGAGCAATGCATTGACTGTACATGGAGCTCGCACAAGCTTTTGAATACTGATCTGCACCGTCTCGTTATTAATGTGAACAAACAGGAAAATATATCATCCTCGTTTAAAAAGAGCTTTATCTCTAGACATGAATCATGCTAATAATTGAGCAGTGTTGCATACGATCAGGTCTGAATCTGAAAGTCATCACCATACATGCTCTGTTCATATTACACTAGAAATTTAGGACTAGTTCAGGTTAGAGGAGCTCTTTCTTTCTTTTTTTAAGAAATGTGATGTTCAGAGCAAATGAATAATGAGATTCTGGTTAATCACTGTGGGAAGACGTTCAGGGAAGTTCTCCCTGTTCAACTAGCTGAATATCAGACATGCAATTTATTAGGAAGGACAAATGATTATAAATCATACTTTCACTTTCCATTTACTAATGGACTCAACATTTCATCCTGTATCTAGAGGTTAGCGTGCACATCTGTTTTTCCTAATGTTGACTTCAGTGGCATAGTGGAATTGTGCCTATACATTTTCGTATGAGAAAACACATTTCCAATTAGTTCTTTTTTAAACAGCGACATTATCCCTGAACCTCACCGTTAACAAGGAAAGATGCATTTGCCCAGGTTTTGACTTCCTCAGAAATGATTACCGCAGATGTAAATATTTTTACAGCAGTGTAGAAACTTGCAAAATTTTGTGTTCTTTCCATTTTTATGTTGAATACATAAATTTGGGATTTCTTTTCATTGCTATCCTTAACATTGTTAATTGCATTTAGGATAAAAAATATTGGGCAAAAACCAGACAACATCCCTGCCACATTTTCAATCAGACCACCAGGTGTTTATTTGTAGAAAAAAAAAAACCCAGATCCAGACAGCATTTTAAATGTACGAAAAGACAACTTCTCTGTCCTTCTATAAGATCTGAGTGGTCATTAATCATAAGATGATGTGTTTAGCTTGACCAGAGGTAGTTATTGGTGGCAAAACAACACTAAGAGTTGCCAGCCTTAGAATAATCATTGCACTGACTCACTGGACATATAGCAGTGAACAAGTCCCTACTAGGGCTTCTGCCATATGCTGTCGTTGATATAGGGGCAGGAATGAGAGGTCTTACGGAGAGATGAGAGAAATAACACCACACGTGGTTTATGTTTGGAAATAATTCATGTACTATTTCTTGCGTCCAGTCTGAACATTTCAGATTGAATGCAACAAATAGTACTTGTAATAGCCTAAATGTAATCAATACACAATTCTTAGACTTGGATTGGAATGCTTTTTTCGTATTGAAGAAGACATTTATTGGTGTTGGGTGTATCATATTCTAATGAGTACCCACACTTTTCCACAAGATAACTTCAACCATAGGCTTACTCATTATCTGGTTTAAGGGGTGAGAGGGAAATTTAGAAAAAAAAGAAAGGATTCCACAATGAAGAAAATATGCAAATAGATAATATGTATTGACCCTCTATAATAAGGTTGTCTTCTCCACTATATAGGACCTTGGATCATCTAGAATGATCATAATTCTTCAAATGGTTCTCTTTTTTCTTATAGGGCTCCTTTTACAAAGGTGTGCTAAGCATTTTAGCGCATGCTAAATATTAGCGTGCGCTAACCATGTGCTAAACGCTAATGCGTGCATGCTAGTCTATGGACACGTTAGCGTGTAGCGCGTGCATAGATTTAGCATGCTAAAAATGCTTAGCGCACCTTTGTAAAAGAGGGGGTTAGGCTCTCTTTACAAAGGCGCGCTAAGCGTTTTAGCGTGGATTTAGCATGCACTAAATCAACATGTGCGCTAACCACTAACACGTCCATAGGATAAGATGCATGCGTTAGCATTTAGCACATGTTTAGCGCACACTAAAAAGCTTAGCGCACCTTTGTAAAAGTGGGGGTTAGTCTTACT
This sequence comes from Geotrypetes seraphini, assembly GCF_902459505.1. Taxonomy (NCBI): domain Eukaryota; kingdom Metazoa; phylum Chordata; class Amphibia; order Gymnophiona; family Dermophiidae; genus Geotrypetes; species Geotrypetes seraphini. The sequence continues at coordinate 16,077,873 of NC_047095.1, read as the reverse complement.
TGGCTAACTTGGTGTCAGCCACTGGAGGAAAAGTTTATGGCTAGCATATACTTTCCAAGCATTTGTTGGGCCTACTGAGTTAGGCACCTACCACCCAATTAATTTCATTTTTTGGCAATTATGAATTCATTATTGGTCATTTCAGCACCAATTAAATTAATTTAAAAAGTAAGACAGACTCCAAATCAGCTAGGTATTCAGATTTAGGTACCTTACTTTATAGAATCTTTTATAGAATCAGGCCCAGATTAGAGAGCTGCACGGGAACGGGGACGACGGGAATCCCGCGGGTTCCCCCTTCGGGTCGTGGGGATCCCGTGGGGATGCCCCCTAGGGTCACGGGGATCCCGTGGGGATGCCCCCTAGGGTCACGGGGATCCCGTGGGGATGCCTCCGAGGGTCGCGGGGTTCCTGCGGGGTTGGATGCGAGGCTCGTCTTCTCCCTACCTGCCCTGCTGCAGCACACAGCCGATCGGAACGGAAGTCTTCCACGATGTCAGTGCTGACGTCGGAGGGAGGGCTCACCTGTTTTACATATGGAAAATGTTTTCTAGGATTGTCTCTTAATATTGAAGCATTAAGGATTATTCTGGAAGAAAGATCTAAAATAAATTTCTTAGAACAAGAGGCTAGCAAACATTCTTGTTATGTATTATATTGTATTTCTGAAGGGTTTAGCAAGACCTTTTAAACTGTTTATACTCTACCTCAGTGACCTTCACCAATTTTTAAGTCGGGGCCATTTCGGATCCAATGAGCAAAAAGGAGAGCTGCCAAATATCTCAGCAATGCTGTGACCTCACATGGAGACTAGTGTGTGTCAATGATCATCCACTCCACCAGCCCTCTCTCAAAATATTTACTGGGCATATCCTCAAGGAGGTGGGCATTTCCAAATGCATTCCCTTCACCTATTGATATATTCCTTGTCTTTAAAGCGTTTGGCTCTTCCCTCTTTCTGTCAGGAACTTAGATAGAGAGGCAGAGAGTCACAGAAAAAAGCCAGAATGATGGTCTCCAAGTGCCACCATTGACCTCCAGGCCATGCATTGAAGAACATTGCTCTACTCAAGGAGGTGGGCATTTCCAAATGCATTCCCTTCACTTATTGATATATTCCTTGCCTTTAAAGCATTTGGCTCTTCCTCCCATCCACTTCCCTCTTTCTGTCAGGAACTTGGATAGAGAGGCAAAGAGTCACAGAAAAAAGCCAGAATGATGATGTCTCCAAGTGCCACCATTGACCTCCAGGCCATGCATTGAAGAACATTGCTCTACTCAAGGAGGTGGGCATTTCCAAATGCATTCCCTTCACCTAATGATATATTCCTTGTCTTTAAAGCATTTGGCTCTTCCTCCCATCCACTTCCTTCTTTCTGTCAGGAACTTGGAAAGAAAGGCAGACAGTCACAGAAAAAAGCCACCATTGACCTCCAGGCCATGCATTGAAGAACATTGCTCTACCTGGTTGTTTTTTTTAATAAGTTCCTCCTATCCTATGTCTCCCCCCAATAGTATTTTATTGACACTTTCCCTTACTATCTTCTCAAGTTTCAAGTTTATTGGTTTTTTTTATATCCCGACCATAAAACAAATATCTGACCGGTTAACAATAAAATTTAAATAGGAAGAAATGAAATATTTAATAGAGTTTTAGGAAGATTAGTGAGAAAAATAACGACATATAAAACATACGAACGGACTTGACAGTGAGGGTAAATGGGGAGGTAGGGAAAAAGTTACATAATCTTAGAAGAAGTGAGATAGAGGGAAGGGATATAACATAGAGGGCGGGAGTGCATGATATGAGTGATATGCGCTGAAGGAAAAAAAAAAAAGATGAGATTTAACCCTCTCTTCCTCCCTTCTTTTCCTCAACAGTGTCTTACAAAATTAAATGTTTACAATTCAGTATGATAAGTAGGTTCAGGAAACTAAACTTGCCCCCCAACCCCTTTTATGAAGCCACATTAGTGTTTTTTATCATTGGCCACGCCAATAAGAGTTCCAACACTCATAGGAATTCTATGAGCGTTGGAGCTTTTACCGCCACAGCTGGTGATAAAAAATACTAATGCAGCTTCATAAAGAGGAGGGGGGGATGAATTTGCCATATCCCTTTTTACAGCAGATGAGGCTGAACTACTGAGAAATTAACAGGGTTGCTGAGTAACTCAGTTTCTGAAAGTAGTCTTTTGACTATTGACTTTTTTTTTGAGCTTATATCAAAATATCCTGGGATATTTATTTATTTCTCAAACTTGATTATGAGCCTTATCAGGACATTTGGAGTCTTGCTGCTTGCATTTCAGATCAGAATTACAAGTAGTAAATGTACCAGGTCAGAAATCAAAAGGTAGACACTGGGTTCACTTAGCAGCTCCCAACTATTGTACAGGATTTGTAACTCAGCATAAGAGGAAAAATATTCTTTGGAGCTGTTCTTGCTGAGAAATTGTTTTTTTATTTTTTTACTTGCAGAATTGGAACAGTTTGTTAACATGAAATATGGATAAGGGATGTTTCAAAGCTGTTTTTGTTCATTATCTGGAAAATGAGCCAAGAACTTGGATTCTCTCTCCAACAGATCAAGTGAATAACAAATTCAAGTGAATAACAAATTGTTTTTACCATCCTACATCAATTAATAACCAGCTTTCTCGACAGTATCAGTTGAAACTTTGTGATCACTGGCATGATATGGACATTGTGGCATCCCAGATTTTACATGCTTGAAATATACATAAAAATTAGACATTATACTGAATGTTAAGAACATAAGAATTGCTGCTGCTGGGTCAGACCAGTGGTCCATCCTGCCCAGCAGTCCGCTCACGCGGTGGCCCTCAGGTCAAAGATCAGTGCTCTAAATGAGTCCAGCCTCACCTGCATACGTTCCAGTTTAGCAGGAACTTGTCCAACTTTGTCTTGAATCCCTGGAGGGTGTTTTCTCCTATAACAGACTCCGGAAGAGTGTTCCAGTTTTCCACCACTCTCTGGGTGAAGAAGAATTTCCTTACGTTTGTACGGAATCTATCCCCTTTCAACTTTAGAGAGTGCCCTCTCGTTCTCCTTACCTTGGAGAGGGTGAACAGTCTGTCTTTATCTACTAAGTCTATTCCCTTCAGTATTTTGAACGTTTCGATCAAGTCCCCTCTCAGTCTCCCCTTTTCAAGGGAGAAGAGGCCCAGTTTCTACAATCTCTCACTGTACAACAACCTTCCAGCCCCTTAACCATTTTAGTTGCTCTTCTCTGGACCCTTTCAAGTAGTACCATGTCCTTCTTCATGTACAGCGACCAGTGCTGGACGCAGTACTCCAGGTGAGGGCACATCATGGCCCGGTACAGCGGCATGATAACCCTCTCCGATCTGTTCGTGATCCCCTTCTTAATCATTCCTAGCATTCTGTTCGCCCTTTTTGCATCCCCCGCGCATTGCACAGACGGCTTCATCGACTTGTCGATCAGAACTCCCAAGTCTCTTTCCTAGGAGGTCTCTCCAAGTGCATTCGATTTTTGTTACCGACATGCATCACTTTACACTTATCTACGTTGAACCTCATTTGCCATGTCGATGCCCATTTCTCAAGCTTGATTATGTCACATTTCAGATCTTCAAAATCCCCCTGTGTCTTCACTACTCTGAATAATTTTGTATCGTCCGCAAATTTAATTTTTCATAAGCTTTGTCAGAATCTATACACCTATTCCAAAATGTTATATGGCTAAGTGTATTTTTAATTGCCTGAATGTATGACTAGATCTACAATACATATACCACACAGACAGATATTGTACTCCATATGCCCTGACTTAAGAGTAAGGTTCATTCCTGTCATGGTATGTGCAGAGCTAATCCATTCAGAGAAATTTATTTATTTAAAAAAATTTATATCCCGCTACATCCACAGTTCTGAGCGCGTTCCATAAAAACATTTATTTATTTTTAGCATTTCTATTCCACTTATACCTAAGGGGATTACAATTTATCCCCCTCCTTTACAAAGCCGCACAAGCATTTTTAGCGCTGTCTGGACCGGTAACAGCTCGGACACTCATAGGAATTCTATGAGCATCGTTGCTATTACCACGGCAGCTGGCACTACAAATGCTAGTTTGGCTTTGTAAAGGAGGGGTATGTAAATTGCATTGATTTAAGGCACTTTAAGAAAAAAACTTCCCTCTCTGTCCCAGATGGGCTCACATTCTAAGCTAAATTGCCTAGGGAAATAGAGAAAAATGAACAACATTATAAATACTGTGTATACATATCCAGCAAAATAAAATATGAATAAAAAATAAAGGAAATAAAACAGGAAGACAAAGGGTTAGATACATCACAACAGAAATAAAACAAACTAAAATAAAACAAGTGAAATAATAAATAAAGTCCAGTCAGTCTGATGTATGGCTGAATGAAGGATCGATGAAACAAACCAATGTGGTAGAGCAGGGAGGACAAAACTCCAATGCAGGCCATCAGGGCTCCCTGACGTCAGTGCAGGAAAGGCATGGCCGGCAGGCAGGATCATGGACACTCAGACGGATACCAACTGCACAATGGATCAGGACCGCCCCCATACAGTTCCCTCCAATCACCACAGGGCAGACCAGCTTTAAGGTGGATTGACTGCACCTTCTTTGGCCACGCATGTTGGAGACCTTTGAGAGCCATCCTTTCCACCGACGCGCAGCTTCAACACCCTCCATGATGTGTCGCCTTCACCCTGATAAGCCACCTGATGAGAACAGTGATCCCCTGCTGTCATCACCATAGTTCCTCCCCCTTCACCGCACTGCACTGTACCAGCAAACAGCGGGACGTGATCTTCCGGTGAACAACTCTGTCCCAGCTGCAAAAGGCAGGCAGGAGGCTTATTACTGTTGTTACCGTTAGGCCACAGAACCAATGGTTAGACATGGGGGAATAAATAAAAATTTTTTAAAAATACCCTCTAGTCCAATCAATTCAGCTCAGATCGGGTTAGAAACAAGCAGAAAAGTTAAAAGAACAAAAACAAAGAAAATAAAGATAGAAATAAAATCAAAGTAAGAGAAACAAGGGAGGGAGGCACCACCACCTAAGACCTATCCCAGCGCCATCTTTGAAAAAACATGAAATTGCCCCAAAGAGAAAGATACAGAACTATTTCCCATTGTTTTGGATGCCACAGAGTTCATTAACATAGGTTGCACAAAACTAATCCATTTGGAAACCTTTCCTCAAAAATGTGCCAGAAGAGATTTTGAGGGCATGGCTGAAAATTACTTGTATGTATTTAAACTAAACTAAACTAAGCCTTAAGTTTATATACCGCATCATCTCCACGGAAGTGGAGCTCGACACGGTTTACAAAGCTTAAAAATATAAGAAGAGAGGGGAGAGAGAGTTTACAAGAGCATATGAAAAGAGGGGATGTAGGCAGGAGAAGAGATGTTATATGTTAGAGAAAAGCCAGGTTTTCAATTGTTTTCGGAACAGTTGGAGGGAGCCCAAGTTCCGCAGCGGGATAGTGAGATCGTTTACTAAGTGAGATCTTTTACTAAGCCACGGTAGAGGTTTCTACCGCAGCCCGGGACAATAAATGATTCTCATAGGAATTCTATGAACATTGGAGCATTTAGCACTGCAAGCCACGGTAGAAACTTCTACCACGGTTTAGTAAAGGGGAAGGTTAATTTTCAAAAATGTGGGCATGTAATTGGTATGCTACCCACTTAGCTACTTTATACCATTGTTTATTTCTATATACAGTATGGCTTGATTTTATACTATATACTGTATAGTGCCCAAAATATTGGTGCTGATTAGAATTAGCGCTTAACATGATTCTTCAAGGTGTGTGTACTTTTTACAGAATTGTGCTTAGCACCTGTGTGCATCATATAAATTAGGCACACCTGTTTAGGCCAGTTAAAACCAAATCTAAATGCTTGCACCTACTGTAAGTTGTATGCAAATCTGGCGTATTCTATAACAATGCACATAACTTTTAGGAACACCCCTGATCCACCCTGGCCTCATCCCCATTCCAAATTCATGCACTGCAACTGGTGCATTCTTTTGATAGAACTGTGCTTTCTGAGATGTATGCATACCTTTTAATTTGTGCCAATCAGCATCAATTGCAACATGATAATTGCCAATTATTGGCACCAATGTGCGCGTACATCGGCTATGCGCATTAATGTGCATACACAGCCTTAGGCGCCATATACAGAATTTGGGGGGTAAAGAGGACCATTGTCGATATGAAGTTGAAATCTGAGTTTAGACATTTTGCGGAACAGCACAAAATTCCAGTACCAAACATACTCATTTTCAAAACTGTGAAACGTCTATCTTGTTTTTGTTTTTGAAAATGGATATGTTTGTGCTCAGTGTGTCTATCTTTTTGAACCATTTTTGAAAGGAAAAAAAAACGTCCAAAAGAAAAAAACTCACAGAAAAAGCCATTGGGATAGGAGGGGCTAGCATTTTTAGTAGACATGCCACACAGACATCCCAGCCAGAGTAGTGGGACACCCTAAGGGGCACTGCAGTGAACCTCACATAACAAGTTCCAGGTACACGTCTCACCATAACCCCCTTATATTGTATGGTAAGCCCTCCAAAACCCACTGTTCTCAACTGTACACCACTCCAATAGGTGATACCTATATGTGGTGCAGTAGGATTAGAATGGGGTTAAGTCTGCCCTAGTCTCACCCACACCATGCCCCCTTTTAGCACACTGTAGACAAGCACCATAGAAATCCACCTAGAAAATGGTGAATTGGAAGGATTTGGAAAAAAAAAAAAAAATCCATGTGTACAATATGTTTCTGACTGAGCATTGACCTGTGTATCCTTTCATCTCACTGACTACTCAGCCCTCAGAACATTCATTATAATTGTTCTTCACCTGTACTGTACTATGCACTGGTTATATTCAGACTTTAGATAATGCTAGAAATACTCCACAAATTAATAATTGTACAAAATTAAGAAAAAAAAAGTTAAAAGTGTATGTATAAAAACATAGTAACATAGTAGATGACAGCAGATAAAGATCCGAATGGTCCATCCAGTCTGCCCAACCTGATTCAATTTAAATTTTTTTAATTTTTTCTTCTTAGCTATTTCTGGGTAAGAATCCAAAGCTCTACCCGGTACTGTGCTTGGGTTCCAACTGCCGAAAAATCCGTTAAAACCTACTCCAGCCCATCTACACCCTCCCAGCCATTGAAGCCCTCTCCAGCCTAACCTCCCCCAAACGGCCATATACAGACACAGACCGTGCGAGTCTGCCCAGTATTGGCCTTAGTTCAATATTTAATATTATTTTCTGATTCTAGATCCCCTGTGTTCATCCCACGCTTCTTTGAACTCAGTCACCGTTTTCTTTTCCACCACCTCTCTCGGGAGCGCATTCCAGGCATCCACCACCCTCTCCATAAAGTAGAATTTCCTAACATTGCTCTTGAATCTAGCACTCCTCAACCTCAAATTATGTCCTCTAGTTTTACCATTTTCCTTTCTCTGGAAAAGATTTTGTTCTACGTTAATACCCTTCAAGTATTTGAACATCTGAATCATATCTCCCCTGTCCCTCCTTTCCTCTAGGGTATACATATTCAGGGCTTCCAGTCTCTCCTCATACATCTCCTCATACTATCATTTTTGCCGCCCTCCTCTGGACCGCTTCAAATCTTCTTACGTTCTTCGCCAGATACGGTCTCCAAAACTGCACACAATACTCCAAGTGAGGCCTCACCAATGACCTGTACAGGGGCATCAACACCTTCTTCCTTATAGTAACATAGTAGATGACGTGCAGCAAGTGCTAATAAAGTGCTCAGTCACCAACTGATAAGTGCTAAAAAGTACTAATAAAAGTACAAGCGCCGGTTATATATGGGGACCATCATGACACTGTTAAACGTCCCTCATCCAGCCTTCGAAAACAATATATAAATAGCTTTATGTGTTACGTTCACAAAAATATAATCAATGAACCACTTATCTTCAGAATGACATGAGAAGGCGGTAGAATGTAGTTTCCTGCACTTGTATCTGTTTCCGCTATCACCCTAAATAGCCCCCGTGTTCATGAAATCAAAAAGCCACATGGAACTTCCAGGCGTATAAATAAAATTTTTATGTTATGTCATGTGCCCTTTATGTCATATTTTGGACGTGCTTTTTTCTTTTTTGAAAATGAACCCCTTAGCATTTTAGATGATCTTCAAATCAATCAATGAAAAGCGTGATGCAAGACAACCAGGCCGTGCGGTAAAGGAGAAAATATGAGAACAGCTCTGATAATAGAGGTGTCAATTAAGAAGTGATCATTCTGTGCATTGAGCTGAGAGAGAAATTTTCAAGTACCAAGCAGTGCAATTATAGACCATGAAATATATGACAGAAAGGTACAGAAATATTCCCTATCATATTGGGGAGTAGGACCGGTGCCAGGCAGACTTTTGTGATCTAAGCCCTGAAAATGGCAAAAGGCAGATCAGGATCAATCATGCGTATTTTATACCACATTCATATTATATGAGTTCAGGTGCTATATATCTCAGTGGAGGAGAGGAAGACATCTTAAAGTGGAACTTACCCCATGTTTTACTAAGGTGCGCTAACCGATTAGTTCGCGCTAATCATATTAGCGTGCGCTAAACACTAACGCATCCATAGACTAACATGCACGCATTAGCGTTTAGCGCGCTAATCAATTAACACACCTTAGTAAAACTAGGCCTTAGTAAAATGTTGTTAATAATACTATTGGATTGTTGGTTTACTCGTGAGTTGCTAATGAAAGTGACTGTTGGGCAGACTGCATGGACCATGAAGGACTTTATCTGCCATCATTTACTACATTACTATGTTCATTTTCAAGCACCCCTTAATAGGTTGCCTATAGATGCTACATCTTATGAACTCCAGAAGTTAAGCTCTCTTTGGCACGATGCAAATATTAGGGGACGTGTTAGCAGTAAACCTGCATCTGAGATCATACTCTACATACCCAAACATAGGCAGTATACAGTTGGCTTTAGAACATAACAACCAGTGCACTCGTAATTGGTCGACAAAAATATTTTTGACTTTGCATTGTGGAATGAAGCACTTCCCCTGAAGAAGCCGTTTAACAGTGAGATGGACAGTCCAAAGTTCTGTTGGGAACAAGCTAAGCACTATCTTTACTACATAATAATTGAAATTCAAAATGCAATATGTTAAGAGGGGCATAATCGAAAGGAATGTCTAAGTCCATTTTCGTCTAAGTCCATTTTCGTCTAAGTCGCAAGTCGTCCAAAGTAAAAAACATTTTCGAAAAATACGTCCAAAATTTTTTTTTTATGAAAATCGTCTAATTATACGTCCTGCAGATCTGATCGTCCAAGTAGCTAAATCGGCCATTTTTATACCACATTTTCGTCCAACTTTTCATCCAAGTCAAAAATGCCTAGAACAAGCTCTGTTGGACGTGGGAGGGGTCTGCAAAGTGATGGACTGAACACCCAGACATGGCACCTATATAGTGGGGTACCTTACAGGGCACTGCTGTGAACTTCACAAAAAGGGTGCCTTGTCTTCTCCTCACTAAAGCTCCTTTATAGGTCACGGCAAGCCCCCCAAACCACCTCCAGAATCCCCTGGTCCCAATTATCTACCACCCTAATAGCCCTTATGGCTGCAGGAGCCACTTATATGCCAGTAAAAAAGGGTTTTGGGGGTGTATAGAGGATTGCACATGTTTAAGTATCAATGCAGTGATTACAGGGGCTTATGGGCATGGGTCCTCCTCTCCACGAGTCCCTAACCCACCCCCAAGACAGCTTAAGCCGCCTCTGTGCTGGACGACTAGGCTTTTCTATGCCAGGCTGCAAGGTGATGATGGTCTGAAGGCTGAATTTTAAAGGTGTGATTATGATTTTTCTGGGGTGGGGGGGGGGTCGGTGATTACCGGAGTAGTGTGTGGGGGTCTGTTTTATGTGTTTGCAGTGCTTTTCTAGTGACTTTAGGTGGGATTTTGTGACTCGATCTTGAGAGAGGTAGACAGTCACGTAGCTGGAGGAAGGGAGGACCGGCTAGTGACTTGTCTCCCAGGGGCCAAGACACGAGACATCACTGATAGGATCGAGAGGATCCTGGACGGAGCAGAGACAGAGCAGACTGCGGTAATAATCCACGTCGGAACGAATGATGTGAGCCGGAGGAATTTCAGCATGGCCACACTGACTGACCAGTTCAGGGTCCTGGGACGAAAGCTGAAGCGGAGCACACGGAGGATAGCATTCTCGGAGATCCTGCCTGTACCGAGAGCAGATGCAAAGAGGCAGGCAGACCTCCAGGCTGTGAATGCATGGTTGAGGAGATGGTGCCAGGAGGAGGGCTTCCACTTTGTGAGGAACTGGACGTCCTTCTGGGGAAAGAGCAAGCTCTACCGGCGGGACGGCCTGCACCTGAGCACAGCGGGAACTAGACTACTGGCAGCCAATGTGAGGAAGGAGATCGAGAGGGCTTTAAACTGAGGAGAGGGGGAAAGCCGACAGCTGATCTGATGTTGACGCTTCGGACAACACTATCCAGAACAGATGCTGAACGGGCTGACTGCAGGGAGGAAGCAGAGGATCTTATGATCAGACAGCGAGGGAAACATCAGGTAAAGGGAGCTTGCTGGGAGAAGACTAAGGGGCATGGAGACACAGGGGGACTGGGTGGCACAAGGGCGAAAGCTGAGGGCAATATAGAGGTACCACAAGGCGAGGGGGATCAAACAGAGGCTCAAGGGATGATAGCCCAGGAGGGGGCCGGTAGGGCTAGAAAACCCAGAGGAAAAGCGGGGAAGTGGGGTGGCGGGAATGTGGGGAAGCTGAAAGCTAAGAGGGTAAAGGCTGAGGGCAAAGCAGAAGCACAGGGAACGGGAGAACTGCCCGAAATCCAAGGGCAGGCGGCCCAGGTAAATGCAGAGGTGGAGGAAAAACGACGGGACCTACGGGACCTGCGGTGCTTATACGCAAATGCAAGAAGCCTCATGGCCAAGATGGGTGAACTAGAAGTTGTGGCCAAGGAGGAGGACCTAGATATAATTGGAATTGCAGAAACCTGGTGGACAGAGGAAAATCAATGGGATGTGGCGCTGCCGGGGTACAAGCTCTACAGGAGGGACAGGACCCACAAGAAGGGGGGAGGCATAGCACTATATATAAAGGACTCTATCCACTCGGTCGGAATGGATATGCCAACGAAGGCAGAGGGGCTGGAATCGCTATGGGTCAAATTGCCGGGAAACAAGGGTGCAGGCATAAAACTGAGGCTGTACTATCGCCCACCTGGTACGCCAGAAGGAGTCGGACACGACTTGGAAGCGGAATTGAGACAGGAATGCAGGACTGGAAGTGTAACCGTGATGGGGGACTTCAACTACCCGGGAATAGACTGGAGTACGGGTCACTCCAACTGCACTAGGGAAACAGGATTTGTAGAAGCTGTGAGGGACTGCTTCATGGAGCAACTAGTCAAAGAACCGACGCGAGGCGGTGCTACTCTTAACCTCATCCTAAACGGATTAGGGGGGCCTGCAAGAGGGGTAGAAGTGGGAGGACCACTAGGCAACAGTGATCACAACGCGATCAGATTCACATTAGAAAGGGGGACACCCATAGTAAGGAGGACCGCAACAACTGCGCTCAACTTCAAGAAAGGGAACTATGTTGCTATGAGGGAAATGGTGGGGAGGAAGCTCAGAAACATCTTTAGGATGGAGACTGTGGGAAGCGCCTGGACCCTATTCAGGGACACCCTGCAGGAAGCACAAAGAATGTGCGTCCCCAGTTTCAGGAAAGGCTGCAAGAACAAGCGATCAAAGGACCCGGTTTGGATGTCAACTGAAGTAAAGAGGGCAATAAATGACAAAAAAGTATCCTTCCGGAGATGGAAAAAGGACCCAATGGAGGAAAATCACCAGGCGCACAGGAAATGCCAAAAGGAATGCCACCAAGAGGTTAGAAAAGCGAAAGGGGAATACGAAGAGGGGCTGGCCAGGGAGGCGAAAAACTTCAAGGCATTCTTCAGTTACGTAAAGGGGAAGCGACCAGCGAGAGAGGAGGTGGGGCCGTTGGATGATGGGGATAGGAAGGGAGTGATTAAGGAGGAAAAAGAGGTAGCTGAGAGGTTGAACACGTTCTTCTCGTTGGTTTTCACGAGCGAAGACACATCTAATATACCGGACTCAGAGGAGCTCATGAGTGGGGAACAGGCCGAAAAATTGGAACACATAGAGGTAAGTAAGGAGGATGTCCTCAAACAGATAGACAGGCTAAAATGCGGTAAATCACCGGGCCCGGACGGGATCCACCCAAGGGTTCTGAAGGAACTAAGACAAGAAATAGCGGGCACAATCCAGCATGTTTGCAACCTATCCTTGAAAACTGGTGAGGTACCAGAGGACTGGAAATTGGCGAATGTCACACCTATCTTCAAGAAGGGATCGAGGGGTGACCCCGGGAACTACAGGCCGGTGAGCCTGACTTCAATTATAGGGAAGATGGTGGAAGCTATGATCAAGGACGGCATTTGCGAGCACATCGAGAGGAATGGCCTACTGAGAACAAGCCAGCACGGATTCTGTAAGGGAAGGTCGTGCCTAATGAACCTTCTGTACTTCTTTGAGGGAATAAGCAGTTGGGTGGACAATGGGGAACCCATAGACATCATTTACCTCGATTTTCAAAAGGCTTTCGACAAGGTGCCACATGAAAGGCTGCTTAGGAAGCTGTGGAACCACGGGGTGGGAGGGGATGTGCACAGATGGATCAAGCACTGGTTGTCGGGTAGACTGCAGAGGGACGGAGTGAAGGGCCAATATTCTGACTGGCGGGGAGTCACGAGCGGTGTGCCACAGGGATCGGTGCTGGGGCCATTACTCTTCAACATATTTATCAATGACCTGGAAAAGGAGGCAAAGTGTGAGGTTATAAAATTTGCAGACGATACCAAACTGTGCGGTAGAGTTAGGTCCAGGGAGGAGTGTGAGGACCTGCAAAGGGACCTGGACAAGCTGGAAGACTGGGCAAACAAATGGCAAATGCGCTTTAACGTGGAAAAATGCAAGGTCATGCATATAGGGAAAAAGAACTCGTTGTTCAACTACAAATTGGGGAGGGCATTGTTGGGAAACAGCAGACTTGAGAGAGACTTGGGTGTGCTGGTGGATGCATCACTGAAGCCATCTGCACAGTGCACAGCAGCCTCGAAAAAAGCCAACAGGATGCTGGGCATCATAAAGAGGGGCATAACAACCAGGACGCGGGAAGTCATCATGCCATTGTATCGAGCGATGGTGCGTCCACATCTGGAATACTGCGTTCAGTATTGGTCGCCACACCTCAAGAAGGACATGGCGGTACTTGAGAGAGTCCAAAGGAGAGCAACGAAACTGGTAAAAGGGCTGGAACACTGCCCATACGCCGAGAGGTTGGATAGGCTGGGGCTCTTCTCTCTGGAAAAAAGGAGGCTCAGGGGAGATATGATAGAGACCTTCAAGATCATGAGGGGCATAGAGAGGGTGGATAGGGACAGATTCTTCAGACTGAAGGGGACAACAAGTACGAGGGGGCATTCGGAGAAACTGAAGGGAGATAGGTTCAAAACAAATGCAAGGAAGTTTTTTTTCACCCAAAGGGTCGTGGACACTTGGAATGCGCTACCGGAGGAAGTGATCAGGCAGAGTACGGTACAGGGATTCAAACAGGGATTGGACGGATTCCTGAGGGATAAAGGGATCGTGGGATACTGAGGGAGGAGCTGGGATGTAACACAAGTATAGAAAGCTAACCAGGTAATAAGTATAGAAACCCAACAGGTCGTGCATGTGCAAGACCGGAGGATTAGGACTACGATGGGAAGATAGGACTTCAATGAGAAACCAAGGTGGCAAGGGAGCCCCTTCTGGTGATTCAGACAGGTCGTGACCTGTTTGGGTGCCGCGGGAGCGGACTGCCGGGCAGGATGGACCTATGGTCTGACCCGGCGGAGGCACTGCTTATGTTCTTATGTTCTTATCATGTTTGACATGGTCTAAGTCACAACGTCCAAGTTCCGTCTAGGCTCTGTTGTAAAACTTTCGGTTATACATGCTGTACGACTAAGTCTAAGCTGGCCCACGTCCCACCCAACTCTCGCCCTCGACACTCCTCCTGAAACGCCCTGCTTAGCTTTGGTCGTTCAGTGGCACTATGAAGGCCTATGTCATTTTTAAATACGTCCAAAACTCGGTTTTATTATCGGCGCTTGGACGTTTTTGACTTATGATCGTCCAAGTGCCGACCTAGGCCAGTTTTTGGATGTTTTTCTCTTTCGATTATGAGCCCCTAAAGGTCTTATTCAAAAAATGAGACTTATTTAAGGAATATTACCTTGAAACTGTCAGAAATTGATCACGCAAGTATATTTATTTAAAGCACATTTAATTTAGGTGTAATTTACACAAACAAAAAAGGAAAAAATACACTGGGGTTTTATGACCTATGATGATGTTCAAGGCCCCATTAAAGTGTTTCTGCTGTTAGCATTTTCAAACACTTGGGCGTTTAAGGCCTTTCCCCAGTTAGCTTAGCGACAGAAATAGAATTGCATGCATTAATAACAGATTTTGTCATATCCGTCATCGATTTACCTTTATTGGCCATCTTTTGGATATTAGACATTTTCCTTTAACAATTTTGGAATTATGTGCAAAACTATGCCATTTGATGAGACTATCCCCTCCCCCACCTTCTTGTCTACCTTATGTTTTGAATTTAGCAAGGCTTCTATAGACTAAAAAAGAACAAGTATACTTTTGAAGCCAGATGCCCTATTAAAGTATGCCCTCCTAATTTTTTATTTAGATTATCTATGGCCATAAATTAAATATCTAATGCCGTTTATTGCTTTAAGTTTCAAATATGTTTAGCTGTGTGTCAAAAGTGTCCTAGACTAACTTTAATCCAAGGACATGGTTTACCTTTATAAGTCCGGTTTCAGATAAGGATGCACATTCTTTTTGAAACAAAATGAAAAAGGCAAGTGAAACAGCCTTATTCCGTTTCAAAAGGAAAAATCAAACCAAACAAGCAAAAACAACCACCAAACTTAAATAAAAACTGCAACTAGGCACATCCCTAGATATTCATTAAAAACTAGACTTACTACCATATGCTTAACGCATTAGGGCAGTATTAGTAATAAAGCCCAGCTGCATAAAATGGGACCTGCAGCAAACTAAAAGGTATTAGCTGTATTAATGCACGCTAAAGAAGTAATTTATGTTAGTAACTCCAGGAGTAAACCCAATTCTAAAAATGTTCTAGCATGTATATGCAAAAAAAATGTAACATGCATGCTAAAATGTCACTTAGGGGCCCTTTTAGCAAGCTGCAGTAAACCCTAATGTACTCTATACTTACCACAGTTTAAAACGGTTTCTCACAGTACTTGAAACATGTGCACGTGTTATTGGCATGCTAAAAAATAAAATTTATTTTTCCTCACAGGTGAGATGTCTAGGGGTGATCAGCACAGCCACTTTGGCATGCACTAACTAATTAGCATATGCTTAGTGTGTGAGCCCTTAGGGCCAGTTTAGATACACAGAACTTAGCAATGCCTACATTGTAGGTGCCGTTCAATGCAACTGTCAATCAACCACTATGCATCCTGGAGGTAGGTGCTGGTATATTAGGCCAGATTTTACTTGGCCTGATTTACCGGTGTTAACTCAGATGCTAAATGACACCTGTCAACGTTGTCTATTCTTCACAGCTAGCCATGCTTACTTTTCAGGTAGGTGTCGTTAGGCATCCTAAAAGTTCAGTGCCAAACTCTTAATTTTTAATTTAATTTATTTTTTTTATGATTGGCTGAAAACCATTCCAATTAAGCCAAATTACAAAAAAGTTGCAAGCAGATTCCGAAGTTAGGCTTTACTAGGGGTTCCTTTTACTAAGGTGCACTAACGGTTTTAGTGCATGCTTAGCGTGCGCTATAATGCCGCACACGCTAAATGCTAACGCCTCCATAGAGCTTGCGTTAGTATTTTTCATTTAGCGCGTGGTTAGCGCGTGCTAACCTTTCGTGCGCACTAAAAACGCTAGTGCACCTTAGTAAAAGAAGTCCTAAGAGTCCTTGATTATGAGGTCTAGCAGTGCCTAAAATAGGCATCCATACAGAATCTGGCTGTCGCTGCCTACGGAATGGGTGGCGGTAAGGGCCCACACAGTAATGGCCATGCCAATTAGTCCCAATAATTGCTTGCTAATTGGCAATTATCACATGCAACTGTGGTCGTAATATATAGACTCTGGGGGTAAATGCTCAATAGAGCTTAACTTCCTTTAATAAAAGGGCCCCTAAGGATCATATTAATTCCCATATGGCTTCCTCTGTAGTTAGTTAATTTTACAAATGCATCGATTTACAATTTTATCTTTATTTGATATACGGCCCCTCGCATAACTACCTAAGTGGTTTACATTATCAAAAGTGGAATAGTTTCCAAGTTTATTGAAATTTAATATACCAGACCATCAGCAAGCCTCCTGAGTGGTTTACGGTGGCAAGCCAGAACAAGAACTACAATAATTAATAGGAAAGAGGAAACAAGACAGCATTTAAAAGAAACAAAAGAGAAATCAGAGGATAAAGAAAATAAAGATAAAAATAGAATAAGGGTACCAATACTGTAGTATGGAAGAAACACAAGGAAGGCCTGAATTACAATATTCCATTAATTAATATAAAAGAAAAGAAAGCAAATCAAAATAATAAAACTTATGATAATAATGAGAAACAGAAGGCAGGGAGGAGGTGTTAATGTGATAAGAAAATGATGAGCTACTGCAGTGGTAAGCTACAACACCCTCACGGTAGTAAACAGACAGGAAAGAAAAATAACTCATTAATCCAACAGATAGCATAATGTAACTCTAGACATTTTTCCTGCACACCTAGGTGACTGCCTAATGTAAGCCCAGGATGAGGGGAAAAGGGCATACAAGTTATTTCTTGGTTTGGGACCAGGGCTGGGCTCAGTTATAACCTGGCAGGCCGATGCAAGCACTACACCAGCCTTTTTATACTTTGAATAAAGCATACAAGGGGATGCTGAAAACATCTCAGCCCAACCAACTTCCTAAATTTTGAACTTTATTTTGCCACTGCACCGAAAAGAGTTTTATTTTATTTTGCAAAGTGTCAATTTGCAGAATCATAATGCTATGTTTTGATATTATTTCAGATCATTGATTGAACCATGTCAACGAAAAGTGTGGCATTTTCAAGTGTGGAGCTCCAAGACATCATGAGGAAAGGCTGTGGCTCACTGGTTGAGCTGCTGCCTCTGCAACCAAGAGGTTGTGAGATCAAATCCCAGTGCTGCTCCTTATGACCCTGGGCAAGTCACTTAATCCTCTAGTACCCACTGCTTTGAATGTAAGCTTTGAAATGCCAAAGCCACAAAAAGGCAGTGTACAAGTCCCCCCCTTCCATTCCCTACTCCTGCAGAAGAAAACTCCAAATGAAATCCATGAACGTATGATGCAAACATTGAATGACAAATGTCCATCATACTCCACATTGAAGGAGTGGTGTGCAGATTTCAAGACCAATGATGCAGCAAGGCCTAGGAAACCTCAAATGGTGTCAACTCCTGAAATTGTTTACTATGTCCATGATCTGATTTTAACCAATACTACAATCTTACTGTTGTGATTAACTTCAATCTGTTCGGTTCAATATCATTCATGGGTCCTCAGCGGGCCACCACATACTCAAACATTTTCATTGTATGTGGCTTTACGCTCCAAATCCTCATCGGACCATATACTCTTTTTTAATTTTTTGAAGGTAAAGCTTAATATAAATGGATTTTAAATATATGCTAAGAATACTTAGCTTAATATGTTCGACGTTAGTCAGGAGGGAACAGATGTCGCCAACATGTTTCGCCCGGTCAATCCCCAGGGCTTTATCAAGGCTCCCTCTCACCACTCATTTAGCTCACTCCACCATGATCTGATTTTGGCAGATTAGTGAATATCAGCTAATATAATTTCTGAGACACTACAGATATCCAGGGAATGTGTTGGGTGTATAATCCATGAGCAGCTGGGTATGCAGAAGCTGTCAGCCAAGTGGGTGCCCAGATGTTTGCATGCTGATGAGAGAATGCAAAATATCAATGGGAACATAGGAAATAAGTATACTGAGAAGCCAGTATAGAGCATAAGAATATAAAAGTGGCTATACTGGGGCAGACTGAAAATCTGGCAAGCCCATTATCCTGTTTCCAACAGTGACCAACCCAGGTCATAAGTACCCAGCAAGATCCCAAAGAGTAAAACAGATTTTATGCTGCTTATCCTTGGAATAAGCAGTGGATTTCCCCAAGTCCATCTTAATAATGGCTTATGAATAGGGCAGGATTAACCAATAGGCCCAGTAGGCATGTACCTAGGGCCCAAAATGGTCAGGGGGGCCCGATGAAGGAGGGCATCAACATTGTTTTTTCCAAACGGTGATGGGCAATGCGTCCCCCCCCATCGGCAATGCGGGCCCCCCCCCCCCCAATGAGCAAAGTGGGCCCCCCTCCATCGACGGAAAGTAAGACAACGCAGGTAAGAAAGGCAATGGGAACTGTAATTGTGCAAGCGGTGTTGCTTGCCCAAAGCTTCCCTCTGACGCAGCTTCCTGTTTCTGCCTGGGTGCATGGTGGGGTGGGGCCGGGCCGGGGGCCCAGTGTACTTGTGTGCCTAGGGACCCTCGATGAATTAATCCTGCCCTGCTTATGGACTTCTCTTTTAAAATTTTATCCAAACCTTTTTTATTTTCTGCTAAGCTAACTCCTTTCAACACATTCTCCAGCAATGAATTCCAGAGTTTAATTACACACTGAGTGAAGAAATAAATTTCTCCAATTTCTTTTAAATATACTACTTAATAGTTTCATCGCATGCCCCCTAATCCTAGTATTTTTGGAAAGAGTAAACAAGCAATTCACATCTACCCATTCCACTCCACTCAGTATTTTACAGACCTCTGTCATATCTCCCCTGAGCAGTCTCTTCTCCAGGATGAAGATCCCTACTTTAGCCCAGTGGTCTCAAACTCAAACCCTTTGCAGGACCACATTTTGGATTTGTAGGTACTTGGAGGGCCTCAGAAAAAATAGTTAATGTCTTATTAAAGAAATGACAGTTTTGCATGAGGTAAAACTCTTTATAGTTCATAAATATTTCCTTTTGGCTAAGTCTTAATAATAATATTGTCATTTATAGCTAAAGAGACATATGATCAAGACAGTTTTATTTTACTTTTGTGATTATGATCAATATACCGAGGGCCTCAAAATAGGACCTGGCGGGCCGCATGTGGTCCCCGGGCCGCGAGTTGGAGACCACTGCTTTAGCCTTTTCTAATAAATAAGTCCTTTTGCCACCCTTCTCTGTACCTTTTCCAATTCTGCCACCTCTTTTTTTCAGATGCAGCAACCAGAATTGCACACAGTATTTCAGGTGCAACCATGGCATGATTCAAGGGCATTATAATATTCTCATCTTTGTTTTTCATTCCTTTCCTGATAATTCCTGATATTCTATTTGCTTTTATAGCCACTGCCACACTGAACTGAAGGTTTCAACGTATCCTCAACAATGACACCGAAATCTTTTTCCTGGGCAGTGACTCATAATATGGAACCCGGCCTGCATCACATAGTTATAGTTCAGGTTCCTCTTTACCAAATGCAGCATTTATTTATTTATTTAGATTTTTATCCCGTCCTCCCAGTAGCTCAGAACGGTCTACAAGTGAACATACACAATGGAGAGTAATTAGACATATAAGAAGTACAATAGATTTAAATGTTTGGACATACAAGACTGTGTAGTAATTTAAATACAGGGAGTATACAGCAAATTAAGAGTAGAGTTTAAGTATAAGTACTTTAGTTTAAGTACAAGTTATTTGAGTTTAGATACAATTTGTTAGAGTATTTACTGTGTGTTAATTCCTTTAGTGTGTGCTAAGCTTTAATAAAAGTGCCCCTTAGTGTGGAGTAACCCTGAAAATACTGTAAAAGTAATTACTGCGATTACCAAATGTGAGATGGACTATTGCATTTTAGTAAAAGAGCCCCAAAAGGTTTTAATGGGGAAAAAAAGCTCACTTACTGTCATGTTTTTTTAATGGCAATTTTAATTATTTCATATTACATCAAATGAAACATTTGAATAGCAACAGTATTATATTCAGAAAACAAATAAAGAAAAAAAAAGTCAATTTTGAAATCAAATTGAAAATCTTCACCGTTTTATTAAAGAAACAGATCCATATTCAATATAATCCTATTAGAACTAATCGAAGATGGATATAAGAGAAGAAAAGTGGAGAATAATGATAAAAAAGAAAACCTTTAAAGGAAATTATACCTGAATTTCCCCCCTCTAAATTAAGCACTTTCCATTATAACCATCATAACTTTAGATACAATTAAACATCTTCAAGTGGTTCCACTGGATTCAAAGATATAACCTGAGATCAGTGACGTATTAAGGGGAGGGGGGGCGGTCCACCCTGAGTGCCATCTTGCTATGGGCGCCGGCAACCCTCTCCTCTCTGCCTCCCTTGCTCCTCCCTCTGCCACGCTCCCAGAACTTCTGCAAGTTGATCGTCTGTTCTCTGCTGTGTCTTCGCCATCAAATAATAACATTTAGCTATAGATGGTAATGCATCTACTGGAACCTTCAAAATAATTAAAAAGTATTTATTTTCTTCTTTTTTTTTAATCTTTATTGATTTTTAATCTAAAACAGTGTCATACAAATGAACAAACAGTAGGTATTACATACATTACACTAATATCTGAACAGGTAACATATATATCATTCAAGATTTTCGGTTTTCCTACATATAAGAATAACATAATATATAGTATAAATCAGGGGTCTCAAAGTCCCTCCTTGAGGGCCGCAATCCAGTCGGGTTTTCAGGTTTTCCCCAATGAATATGCATGAGATCTATGTGCATGCACTGTTTTCAATGCATATTCATTGGGGAAATCCTGAAAACCCGACTGGATTGCGGCCCTCAAGGAGGGAATTTGAGATCCCTGGTATAAATGAAGAATAAAGTTACCCTAATGTCACCATCAATATTTATTCCGCTCCCTCCAACCCCCATCCCCCATGGATGTGTAAAGGTGAATGAACAAAAGGAAAGATAAGATAAATATACATTATTATAATTTTACAAATTTAGTCAATGGGCTCGAAACTTTATTAAATACACCACTAAATCCCCTACACTCTGCATTAATTCTTTCATATCTGTAAGTGGTGCACACACGTTCACCCACCAAAAATTCTTATTTCTTATAAAAGCAATTCTTTAAAGTATCTTTAGAATTTTAATAGGGTACTCTAGGAAAATTCACAAATCTTAAGTTCCAAAGTCTAATCCTTTTTTCAATAGGTTCCATTCTCCAATGAGACACCAGCCAATCTTCAGCAACAGAACTTGCCAGGTTAACCCATTGTTCCACACACTGTTCTAAATTCACCACCCTCTGAGTAAGAGAACTCATTTTCTCTTCCTGCTGAGAAACATTTAAGTCTAACTTAGTTGAAAATGTTCTCACTTCATTGGAACATTTCTTTACTGAAGATTCCAAATACACAAGAACTGAATCCAGTGTCACTAATGAAGGTTTAATACTCTGATGACCAGATGATCTCAACTTAAAATTAACTCTTAACGAGTCAGTCTCCAATTCCTGCCGTCTTAGATTCATTAACAGAAGTTACAACCATTAGCTCCTTCCCAGTTGTTTCTATTCCAGAGAAAGCTGGTACTGCTACTGGCAGCAAAGTCCAGGAGCTAACAGCTTCCCAGACTTCCTCCAAGATTGAGTCTCTCTCTGCCACGTCCATCAATGGTTTTCTAAATATTACCTACTCATGATACAAGGAATACCTTTGGTTTACTTTTCCCCCCATGTCATCTCAGTTACAAGCTAAGGGCTTCATTTACTAATGTTTCCTAATCAGTTAACACGTGGTAATCAGGCCCAGATTTAGATACAGGCTTTCAGCGCCAACATCTGACAGGTGCCAATGAACTACTGCCACAGTTTTGCCTTCACCTGGATCTGCCCTATGCCAAGTTTTCTTGTGCAGTTTACTCAAGAGCAGCAACATCAGCTTTTGAACTGCACAAAAGCCCTGCATGGTGCCGCAGAGTCTGTTCACAGTCCCAGGCCCTGTAGAAGCCACACAGGGCCTCCGCAGGGTTCAAGACTGCATGTGCAGACCTTTCTTTATGTTTTCATAACTGTTGCTGCTGCTGTTCCAAAGCCAGCAGTACAAGTTGACAGCGGAGCAGAGGCAATCAAGGTTATGCTTATTTAAAATTTATATCCCCCCAATGCAAACAAATTGGTTTACAGTACACAATGACATCCATGAAATCCATAAACAGATATACATAAACAGATCAAAATAAGCAAAAGCAAAAGCAAAAACAACCATGCTAGTCCCTTCCCTTGGGTTTATGAGAGGATCCCGTTCCTCCCTAACTCCCCCATCAAAACAGCATCCAAAAAAATAAGTAACAATTTTTATACTACCTCTAAACTGTAAAGGAAGACTTCTAGCCTATCTTCAATCTTCCTATTTCTAATTACAAAACTTCTAATTTTTGAATTTTCCACATTTTCTAACATCCAGTTCCAGCTGGATATCCCTGAATAGTTCATGACACGAAACCATCCTACTTCATAACCTCTCTCCTTTAAAGTCCTGAACTGTAGGAATCTCCAATAATAAATCCTAACTAGGTCTGAAGCATCAGTTTAGAACAGTGGTCTCAAACACGCGGCCCGGGGGCCACATGCGGCCCGCCAGGTACTATTTTGAGGCCCTCAGTATGTTTATCATAATCACAAAAGTAAAATAAAACAGTTTCTTGATCATATGTCTCTTTAGCTATAAATGACAATATTATTATTAAGACTTAGCCAAAAGGAAAGATTTATAAACTATGAAGAGTTTTACCTCATGCAAAATTGTCATTTCTTTAATAAGACATTAACTCTTTTTTTCTGAGGCTCTCCAAATACCTACAAATCCAAAATGTTGCCCTGCAAAGAGTTTGAGTTTGAGACCACTGGTTTAGAATATATTTTTCAGCTTCACCGTTAAATACTTCACCATTTAATTCTCATTAAAACCAACAAGTAATGCAGTTCTTTACAAAGGAGAAATCCTCCCTCTAAAAGATTGCTCCCTATTCCCTAACCATCCTCACTGCTTCTTTTTGGACCTGGTGAACCTTCCTAATAAATCCTTCTGGGAGTCTCATGCAATAAAGCATTGAAGTAATCAGTGATAGGCACTGCTAATGAAAAAATTACTCTTGGAAGACCATGAATCCATCTATCTCCTGTAAGATCCCTCCACCATCAACTGCACAAGGCAACAGACATAATACGTAGCATAGTAGCGTACTATAAGACAGCCAGATAAAGACTCATAGGGTCCATCTAGTCTGCCCAACGAGGTGACCTGAGTCGCATCTACCACTCCATGCAGGTTACGCTTCATCATGATCAAATGCTGACACCACAAATAGGGTCAAAATTCAAAGTACCCTAAAAGTCTATTTCTTTACTCAGGTTTTTCTGCTAGTTTGAGTCTTTCTCTTCTACTCAGACTTGTTCTGTCTCTGTGAATGACTCCTTTTGTTTGATCTTTCTTCCCTGCACTTTTATCCAGGACTGGCTTAACCAGCAGTATAGGGTGCCAAAATCCCTAGCTTCTCGCACCACCACCAGTGCCTCACCTGGTCTAAAGGTTAACCTTCTCTTCCCCCCTCAATCTAGCATCTCTCCCCTTCACTTCCCACCCTTCCCAGTCCATTCTTTCTTTCCCCCATGGGTACAGCATTATTCTCTCTCTTCTCTCACACCTTTCAATGCTGTCTTGTAAACTTTGTATTGGTCATCTGCCTTCAGCCAGGGATGGATGGGGGGAGAGAAGGGAGGAAGCAATGGCAGGCCTTCGGGGGGGGGGGTGGCAAGAGATTAGATCAAGGGGTGGAGGGAGAAGGAGAGAAATGCTAGATTGAGGGAGGAAGGGAGAGATGCTGGACACATTGGGGGGGGGGGGACTAAAGTAATGCAAAGGGGTTCTGAAACAAGTTAGCCCAGGACATCACTGTCCCTTGAGCAAGCCCTGCCATTATCTGTCATATAAACTGTAACCATTTTAACTTTTTATTTGTTTTCCATTTGTTGGTGTTTGTGCTCTATCCTCATCCATCTTTGTGTGAGCTACCTCTTAATTACTTGACTTTGAGGCTCATTTTCAAAAAAGAAAACCATTCAAAAAGTGGCATAAAGGGGCAGGCGGGTGTTTTTCTTGCCAGGCCCTTCCCAATTTGCCATTTTCAAAACCCATTTTCTAGATGAATTTCTATGATGGCTGTCTGCAGTGCATCTAAATCTGAAGGGGGCGTCTTGGAGGTGTAGTTTGGGTGGTACTAGGGTGAGCTTAGGATCTGGACATTTTTCTGCAACAGTCAAAATTTTAGAAAATTACCCGGGCACAATTTGGATATTTGGGGTTAGACCTGTTTCAACAATGAATAAATGCCAATAAGTGCCCAAATTGACCAGATAACCACTGGAGGGATGGAAGCATGACCCCCACACTCCCCCAGTGGTTACTGACCTCTCCCCCCACCCACCCCCAAAGATGTGAATGAAACAGTATATAGCTGCCTATACAATAGCTTCAGATGTTATGGCTAGTCCTAGTAAAGAAGCAAGCAGGAACCTGGAGTAGCCTAGTGGATAATGCAGTGGACGATAGAGATGGGGACCCAGCCCCATATCCCACTCTAATTACTATACTTATGGTAGATTATGTGAGCCTTCCAAAATCCACCCAACTCTCACTGTAGCTACATATACATAGGTGACAACTGCAGACCTAAGGCCTATTGCTGTGGTGTACAGTTGGATCCAATAGATTTTGGGTGGGTTTTGGAGGGCTCACCATATACTATAAGGGGGTTATGGTGAGATATACTGTATACCTGGGTCATTTTATGTGATGTTCAATGCAGTGCCCTCTAGTTCTGCTGGGATGTCTGTGTGGCCAGTCTACTAAAAATTCTGGTCCCTCCGACATTCCAATGGCTTGTTTTGTGCATTTTTCTTTTGGATGTGCGTTGAGGTTTTTTTTTTAATGGTTCAAAAGGATAGACGCACTGAGGCCAAGCACATCTAAGAAATGTGCACATTAGATCTGATGCGTACCACTTTATAGAATGCGCCTGCCAAATTGTGCATATAACTTTTAATTAGTGCCAATTAAGGGGTATTAATTATGTACTTTTAGCAGTGCTATTGAAATAAGTAGTAGTAGCAATTGCCAATTATCAGCGCCAATTGGTCTTCTTAAACAATTAATTTGTGTGTGCAAATCAGCTGTATGCACCAATTTATGCGCACAACTTATGGCACTATGTAGAGAATTTGGGGATTAGTGGTCAAGTTCCATGAGGATAGACTTGAAGAGGTCTCTTTCAGCTGTGTTGCAGGACCTCACCTTTCCTATCATTTGCCTCCATAATGGGGACATCTTTAGAGTCTATGGGAGAAGTTGTTTTTTCAGTTGGGGATTCTGGGCAGAGTAAATTACTCAGGATATCCCTTAAGGCTCTATTGCTGTCTGGTCTTTGAACCAATTCCTTTGCCTTATTATTCCTTAGAATTAGATCAAATCATATTTCATAAGATTTTCTTGTTGAATATATATGAGAGTAGTTTCTGGAGCAGAACTGATGCTGAAAGAAACAACCATTCCGCTATGTTCTTTCACAGAGGAAGCTTCATCTAGAGATGTAGTAAGGGGGTTGGGGCAGAACACTCCAGGTGCCGTCTTGGCAAGGGTACCAGCACCTCTCCTCTTCCCCCCCCGGCGATGGAAGGGGTCTCTTCAATGCATCCCTCCCCCACATACTTCTTCAAATCTTCGCCAGCAATGAGCTACATCTCCTGCCTACTGCTCGCGCCAGCCTCATCCCTCCTTCTGATGTCACTTCCTGTTTGCGAGAGCAGGAAGTGACATCAAAGGAAAGGCATAGCTGGCAGGCGCAGTAGGTAGGAGATGCTGCTCACTGCTGATGAATATTTGAAGAGGTAAGGGGCAGCACATGGTGAAGTAATGTGAGGCAATGCCATGGGGTGGGGAAGGGGGGAGTGCACAGTGTGACGATGCCATGCACCTCTGCCATGGGCACAAACTTCCCTGGCTATGCCACTGGCTTCATCCATTTAAGGACTTTTAAGGAGAATATTGTTAAACTGTTTAGGCTTTGCAGGCAGAAAATATATCTGCCATCATGCATAGCTATAGTGTCCAAACAACTAACAAAACAAGGAGAACTTCATATATGAAAAAACTTTCAACCATAGAGGTGCTTAGAACCTTGAAAAAGGTGGTGAAATCACAAACCGGGGACAAGCCCCTGTAAGTGTTTCAATGTTCTATCATCGCATCATCTTTGTCGGTAGAAAGAATTCTTTAAAAGCTTGTGAGATGAAATTAACTGTGATAACAAAACTCTATAATCAATAGTGTCTTTAACGTTTCAAATGTTTGAAAAAACTTAAACTTAGCTTGCACGGGTGGATAGGAAGCAGTCTCACTCCAGCGGGCTCTAATGCGTTTTGCCGTTGGCTTATTCAGAGAGCCCCCGTAAGCTTGATCGATAACAGAGTGAAACTTCTTCCTACCAAAACAAAGATAAATCGCTCTCTGAAGAAGCCAACGGCCAAACGCGTTAGAGCCCGCTAGAGTGAGACTGCTTCCTATCCACCCGTGCAAGCCAAGTTTAAGTTTTTTCAAACATTTGAAATGTTAAAGACACTATTGATTATAGAGTTTTGTTATCACAGTTAATTTCATCTCACAAGCTTTTAAAGAATTATTTCTACCAACAAAGATGATGCGATGATAGAGCATTGAAACACTTACAGGGGCTTATCCCCGGTTTGTGATTTCACCACCTTTTTCAAGGTTCTGAGCACCTCTATGGTTGAAAGTTTTTTCATATATGAAGTTCTCCTTATTTTGTTAGTTGTTTGGTTCTACTCTTTGGGGGACGGTGTTATATATATATTTTGAGCCAGTAGTTTTTTTGATTAGCTATAGTGTCCACCATAAGTTGGAATCCTTTGATAATTTATTTTAAGCTAAGAAACCTAGGAGCCTTTTACTAAACTGAGTTAAGTGCTAACACATTCTTAACATGAGAAAAAAGGCTTACTACATGTGTGTAGTGGTAATTTGACTGTCAGTGCACACTAATCACATACTTCTGGGGGAGAGGCTGTGTCAGGGGCAGGGAATGGGCATGGAAGAAAATATACAACTATCATGTAGCATTAGCACACAAATCAGTGGGCACAGCCAATTTGCACCTGCAGCTTAATTGTTCAATCAGCACCAATAATTGGCAATTAACACTTAATAATTAACACTGGCACTAATTAGAAGTTACATGCACAACTTTGTAGCCACATTCTATAAAGTTGTGCACATCACTTCCAGTGCATAAATCTGAAAAGGTTTTATTGAAATTATATATGTATTTCTACTTTATTAGTTAAGGGGAGGAGGGTGGGAGAAATGATTGTTTTTTGAATTATTTGTATATTTAAAGTGCGTTTCTTGATTTATTTATGTTTAAATTCATTGTATTGCACTGTTAATATTTGAAAATTAATAAAGATTTACCAAAAAAAAAAAGGGAATGTGGCCGGGTGGGAGGGGAAGCATGGGCGGATCATGGGCATTCCTAAAAGTTAGGTGCACTTTATAGACTACGCCTGATTTGCACACAACATTGGCGCAAGTATTCAGGCCTGGTTTTCCTTGGCCTACATAGGTGCACCTAAATGTTATGCCATGTATGGCTGCTATAGATCGATCCGTTCATGCAAGACGTTACCTCGCAAGTCTGCCCCACTTCATTCTACGAGCATTAATAATGTTGGTTTTTATGGGTCCTCAGAGGGCCACCACGCACTCAAATATATCTCATAGTGCGGGGCTTTATGCACCCTTTCGTCACTGGACCTATATTTTTATGTCTCATAAATGCTATTAACTTAACTTAGATATAAATATGCTAAAAGTACTTAGCTTAATAACGCTAGTCGGGAGGGTAGAAAACATCAGTTGTCCAACATGTTTCGCCCAAATGACAGGGCTTTATCAAGGCTCCCTCTCCCTAGAAAAATAAAAAATATATATGTATTTTTCCTATATGCCTAGCCTTTTACCATATTACTTATATTAGGTGTACCATATTCATTGTAAACTTTCAACCTCTTACCGTTTGAAATCATATTCTCCCTCCAATGCGTCAGAGACAAAATGGAGGTCACGCTTTTAGTCAGCTGTTTTATACGTATACACGACAACCACGTCCCATACTATTCGGGACGTCATCGTGTGACATAGAGTTTGTTAAGCTTACTCCTCCCCTTTAATACTGTTTACCAGGTTAATTATACCAGACTAGATTCACAAACGTCCCCCAGACCTAAATCATATTAATGAAGCCCATTCTAATTCATTATTTAATCCCTTAGGAACCACCGTGTTCAGGCGGTAGATCCAACTCTGTTCAGAGAAGTTTAACCTCCCCTCCCAATCACCCTCCAGCTCTTTATCACTCATACACTCTATCACTCTCCATCTTAAATGTTGGATTTCATGGCCTTTCTCCAGCCAGTGCTGGACTATAGGGGCCTGCAACGTCCTGGTATTGATACGAGATTTATGTTCATTCAACCGTTTGTTAATCGCCCGTTTTGTTCGCCCCACGTACACCAAGTCACAGGGGCAAACAATAATATATACCACCCTGATCGATTTACATGTCGTGTTTGACCTGGCTTTTACTAAATATCCTGATTGGGGGTCAATCCATTGAGCCTCCTCCAGCGTGAGATCACACCATTGGCACTGATGACATTTGTTGTGCTCAGCATATTCTATTAGATGTGTTACTTTCCTAAGGGTCTGACCTATGGTCTTACCCCTACGGTACGAAAATAGAGGTGGTTCAGAGAAAATCTCATGTAAGCCTAGGATATGCCAATGTTGTTTAATAAGAGAGGTCAGCACCCCCGATGCCTTTGAGAAAGGGAGAACACAAATCATCCTTTCTTCCTCCTGTGCTCGAGGTTTATCCACAAGTAGTAACTCCCTATGGGCGTACCGGGCCCTCAAATAGGCCCGTCTAATAGAACTTCTGGGGTACCCTCTCTCTAGAAACCGTTTTCCCAAATCCTTAGCTATTCTCTTAAATTCTTCTAGCGAGGAGCAGATCCTGCGCACTCGCAGGTACTGGCTGATCGGTAGACTGTATTTCAATTGATAGGGGTGATAGCTGTCAAAATGAAGGAGGGTGTTGCGGGCCACCGGTTTCCTATACAAAGTGGTCTCTATCCTTAGATGATCCTTACTTATAAGTATGTCCAAAAACTCAATCTGGCTTTTACTAAAATGAGGAACAAACTGTAAATTGGGGTTAAGAGTTGGAGGGGGCTCAATGGATTGACCCCCAATCAGGATATTTAGTAAAAGCCAGGTCAAACACGACATGTAAATCGATCAGGGTGGTATACATTATTGTTTGCCCCTGTGACTTGGTGTACGTGGGGCGAACAAAACGGGCGATTAACATACGGTTGAATGAACATAAATCTCGTATCAATACCAGGACGTTGCAGGCCCCTATAGTCCAGCACTGGCTGGAGAAAGGCCATGAAATCCAGCATTTAAGATGGAGAGTGATAGAGTGTATGAGTGATAAAGAGCTGGAGGGTGATTGGGAGGGGAGGTTAAACTTCTCTGAACAGCGTTGGATCTACCGCCTGAACACGGTGGTTCCTAAGGGATTAAATAATGAATTAGAATGGGCTTCATTAATATGATTTAGGTCTGGGGGACGTTTGTGAATCTAGTCTGGTATAATTAACCTGGTAAACAGTATTAAAGGGGAGGAGTAAGCTTAACAAACTCTACGTCACACGATGACGTCCCCAATAGTATGGGACGTGGTTGTCGTGTATATGTATAAAACAGCTGACTAAAAGAGTGACCTCCATTTCGTCTCTGACGCATTGGAGGGAGAATATGATTTCAAACGGTAAGAGGTTGAAAGTTTACAATGAATATGGTACACCTAATATAAGTAATATGGTAAAAGGCTAGGCATATAGGAAAAATACATATATATTTTTTATTTTTCTAGGGAGAGGGAGCCTTGATAAAGCCCTGTCATTTGGGCGAAACATGTTGGACAACTGATGTTTTCTACCCTCCCGACTAGCGTCATTAAGCTAAGTACTTTTAGCATATTTATATCTAAGTTAAGTTAATAGCATTTATGAGACATAAAAATATAGGTCCAGTGACGAAAGGGTGCATAAAGCCCCGCACTATGAGATATATTTGAGTGCGTGGTGGCCCTCTGAGGACCCATAAAAACCAACATTATTAATGCTCGTAGAATGAAGTGGGGCAGACTTGCGAGGTAACGTCTTGCATGAACGGATCGATCTATGATAGTACTCTTCATTCAAAATATAGGTGAAGTAAGTGCCTAGGTTTTCAATGTATGGCTGCTAAGCACAATTCTATATACATCAGGAGCCTTTTATAGAATCACACTAAGAGCTCCTTTTACAAAAGGTGCACTAGCCGCTACCGCCTCCTCTTGAGCAGGCGGTAGTTTTTAGGCCAGCGCGGGGGTTAGCGCGTGATGAAAAGTTGTGCGTGTTAACCCCGCTAGCGCGGCTTAATAAAGGGAGCCCTAAGTGCCATTCTGATCAGCTTCAATTCTTATGGCACCATATATAGAATATGGCTCTAACCGTATAGCACAGACTTAAATAAGATTTTTGCAGCTGCCCTGCGCTAATGGAAAAATTTGTGTGGGACCTGCAAAAAATCCCTATTTTGGGCCATGTGAAAAAGTTTGATATTAAAACACACCAAGCCCATTTCTTAAAGCTTTGTAGTAAAAGGACTCCTTAGGTTCCTTAATTTTCCTCAGATTTATTTGCTCACACCTAATATATTGTTGAGGAAGTTCTTTATGGAGGTATTACACAGATATCTAACCCCGCTGCTACTGTCTTTCTGGGGATTTTCTTTCTGCTGCTATTGTCCCCTCTGGGGAGTGTAACTTTGACAGGAACAGAGATCAGGCCGATGCTCAGAAGAGCATAAGCCTTGCTGCTTTCTTTTAAGATTCTCAATATTATTTCCTTTTAAGCTACGTTGTTGGCTATTTTTTTCCTCAGAGAAAGATAAACTGTTGGTTTTCAAAGCTTGTTTGAAGATTTAAGAGCGTATTGTTTTGTGATCTATGGATACAGGGGTTTTCTAGATTTGTTTTTATTTGTTTGGCAGTACCTCTATACATATTTGGTGTTTTTTTCAGGTATGAGATTTGTTTTCTTTGACCCATTATAATTAAGGGCTCATTTTATCAAGGTGCGCTACGGGGGTTAGCACGTCTGACATTTCACCATGCGCTAACCCCGCGGCAAGCCAAAATACTAACTCCTCATCAATTGAGGCATTAGCGACTAGCGCGGCAAGCGGTTTAACGCGTGGTATTCCGCGCGTTAAACCCCCCTACCACGCCTTGATAAAAGGAGCCCTAAATTAATGTTAGGTCAGATGAAGAAATAAGAGATTAATGGGATTATAATATAAATTGACTCAGGAATTATTCCATATCTGAAGAGCAATAATTCACAAACCTGTCCTGGGGGAGCCCCAGCCACTCAGGTTTGCAGGATATCCACAATGAAAATCCCTGAGGTTGATTTGCATACACTGCCTCCTTGGTATGCAAATCTATGTCATGCATAATCATTGTGGATATCCTGAAAAACCTGACTGGCTAGAGTTCCCCAGGAGAGGTTTGGGAATCACTGCTTTAGAGCATCATTTTCTTATGATTTATTCTTCTCTCATTCCGTATAGTGGACATTGGGATGCAATTTTTGCTTTGTTTGTTTTTTGCTTTTTGATTTGTAGATGAAAATTATAATCCTATTCTTGAATCTTTTTATAGATGTTTGTGTTTAAAAGCTTAGGTTTAAAAAAAAAAAAAAGAAAGAGGTTTATTTGTGATTCTTTTGGGATAGCTCATTAACCTGCGCTGCAGATTTGAAATAGCAGCAAAAAAAAAAGCAACAACGGCCTTCCAGATTAGGATAACAAAGTGGTTCTTTAATGAGAGGCCCACCTTGGGCCGTGTTTCAGCATAAATGCGTGCATCAGGGAGCAATTATTGAAATCCACCCTTTCGATAAATACTATATAACATACTGAAAGCTGATTAATCAACAGTTTGCCATGCTAGTTCTCCGTCTCGAAAGCCACTGCAGCAAACTCCTTCAGGGCATGCCAAAAGAAAAGAGTTTGTTGCAGTGGTGTTTGAGAAGTACAGTGGTGCCTCACACAACGAACTTAATTCATTCCAGGAGCAAGTTTGTTATGCGAAAAGTTCGTTATGTGAAACGCGTTTTCCCATAACAATACATGTTAAAAAAAATTATTCGTTCTGCAGCATAAAATATGCTAAGATGACATAAAAAAAGATAAATTTGTCAAAATGGTGGTCTTGCTGAGGCCAAACTCTTTGACGAGGTCACACTGTTTTACCCCACATTCACTCCTTCTAATTATTTCCCGTTTCATTTCAACAGAAATCACCTTCCTGCTTTTTTTAGAGGCCATGATATATAAAAAATATTGAGTTTATCTTAAAAGGACGACTGCCGTGATACGTGCGTGCGTGCGTGATTTAATTCGTAATGAAGAACGATTGCCGTGATACGTGCTTAAGTTAAGCGCAGTGACTAACGACTGCCTGCAGTGCCTGCGCGGAAGGATGCAATACATCGGCAGCGATCGTGGAAGCTCGGGCGACTTCGTTGTGTGAAATGAAGTTCGTTGTATGAATCATGACATGAAGTTTGTTGTGTGCAGCGTTCGCTGTGCGAGGCGTTCTTTATGCGAGGCACCACTGTAGTTCTAATGAGGCAAACTGTTGATTAATCTGCTTGCAGGATATTATATATGTTTAGTGAGTGAGGGCATGGATCAGATCCGATCCATGAGCGATCCGATCCATGTCCGAAGAGCTGATTCATGAATCGCCCTCATGCAAAAGAGGGCGATCGGAATCACGCCTCCAACCAACCATCTTGGATCGCTCTACAGCGATCCCGATGCATGCGCAGACTATCTGTAGATGGTCTGCGCATGTGCTGGCCCTCCATGCCCGGCAGAGCAGGAACCCACTTTTTTTTTCTTTGCAAGCCCATGGTTTTATCCCGCTTTTAAACTTGCAGGTTAAAACCATGGGCTTGCACTGCAGGGAAGGGCAGGGGAGATTCGGGGCGAGAGCAGGAGATCGAGGCTGAGAGAAGATCGGGGCAGAGAGCAGGGCGGCAGAAAGGACCTGAGCGACTGGTCCGCAGCAGTCGCTTATTTTTGACCGGTCAGCCCAGTCGGTGTCCCTCATTTTTTTTTGTTTTTGTGAATCGCTGCCTGCCTGCATTTGAATGCCGTTCCTCATTTGCATGCGTGTATCGGAGGATGATCGGGACAGAGGTTAGTGAATTGGGTCGAAGGGAAATCAGGTCGCAAAGGGGTCGCTAAGTGGTCGGAAGCTAATCGGTGGGCTTAGTGAATCTAGCCCTGAGTGGATCTCCTGCACATCTTCTTGCAAGACACATTGAGGGATACGAGTGACCAAGGTCCTTGTCGGGGAACACCTAGCTGAGCCTCCGCGGGTGCGGACCACCGGACTAGATGGACCCACGGTCTGATCTGGTGCGGGCATTGCTTATGTTCTTATGTTCCTGGGTCAGGAGTCATACCATCTGGAAAGTTTTTGCCCCTGCCTAGGATAGTTTTTCCTATGTTAACACTGGTTTTCCTTGCCCTTCCTAGCCCCTCCTTTTAACTATTCCCCTACCTGCTTTTTAAAAAAAAAAAAAAAAAAATTTGTTTTGAATGTGTAGCCTCTTCTTGTCCAAATTTTGTACTCCTTTCCCTTTTCTATATATTTTTGGTTTTAGAATTATAAACCGCTTTGACCTGCTAATTACCTAAAGTGGTATAGTAAATTTGAACAAACATGCCCCCTCTTTTACTATGGCGCGCTAACCGATTTAGCGCGCGGTAAATGCTAACGCGTTCATAGAATATAATGGATGCATTATCATTTAGCACGTGCTAAATCAGATAGCATGCCTTAGTAAAAGACCCCCATAAACATAAAGATGCAGTACATTTAAAAAATTCAAGGCATAGTGCGTGCAAGGGTACCTAGCGCCTAAAACGAAAGCATGTACGAATGGAGAAGAAGACGCCATGAAACGCAGCGCACAGCACAGGCACCTTAACCTTAGGCACTCCTAAATGCCGGCACCTGTCCAGATTAGGCGCCTACCATGCCAAACATGCCCACGATCTGCCCCTAATCATGCCTACTTTCTGGTAGGCACCTTGGACTAGGTGCTGATCTAAAAGTGGTACCGAATTAGGTGCCTATCATCCAATTAATTTTAATTTAAGTAAATTATGAGCTGCTAATTGCTCATTATTGGCAACAATTACGTTTTATAAATAATTATTATTATTATTATTATTTTATTTTTTATATACCGCCAAAGCCGTAGTAGTTTGAGGCGGTTCACAATAAAGAAGGGCTGGACAATCAGCGAATAGTTACAGTCAGTGAATACAGATACAACAAAGAATCAGCGAATACAGTTTACAACAGAGAAGGGCGGGCAATTGAGTCAGGCGTACCAATCTAGGCACCTAACTTTAGGCATCTTTTATAGAATCTGGGCCTAAATGTAGAGGGCGGGCCCACCTTCTGCCCTGCATTTACCACATAGGACAGACACTTACCCCCAAATTCTATAAATGCATTCAAAATTGCACACACGAATTTGGGCGCCCAGTCAATTTGCGCACGCAATTTCATTGAGTAAAGTCAGCAATCAATTACTGACACTGATTGGCAACAATTTGAATTTGCACATGCATTTTGATAGGCACTGTTCTACAAAGATGTCTGCATATATTCTATAAATATGTGTACATTAATAAAGTGTGCAACTGAAAAGGAGCGTGGTCCTGGGTCGGTCAGAGGCATTCACTAAAGATGCATAAAGTATTAAAGACTATGGAATATATGCACCTAATTTACCCTCCACCCCCCGCCCCTCCCCTTTTTACAAAACCTTAGAGCGGTTTTTAGCACCAGCTAAAACGCTCATAGGAATTCTATGAGCATCGGGGTTGTTATCACCGCTACCGGTGCTAAAAACCACGCTATGGTTTTGCAAAAGTGAGGGGTTAGGCATGAAGATTTACACCAGGTTTCAGTTGGTATAAATATATTTATGCCCAAAATTGAACATGGATCCCAGCACTGAAGACTTATTCTATAAATGGTGTCCAACTCGGAGCACGGTTTATAAAATTGCAAATTTTTTGGGTACCATCTACTGAATTTAGTCTTTACTTATTGACGACCATGTTACATTCATTTCCAAAATGCAACCATGTCTCCTGCTGGTGCTTATAATGCGGTTATCCCAGCACTGCCCTAACTGTCAAAAAAGCTGGAGCTATGGAGGCAGCAGTTCACCCCTTCTGATTCCCCCTCCTTTCCCCCCCCCCCCCCCGGCACAAGTACCCTCCTTCTGATCTGCCTGCCAATCAAATTCTCCTCTTCTGATCCTCCCATAAAATAACTCCCAATCTTCCCTCCTATCCCTTCCTTCCTTCCATCTCCTACCCGCCAAGAAGTCCCATTCTGATCTTCCCCATTAAATACCCCTTCTAATCCTCACCCACTGAGGAGACCCCCCAACCTTCCATTCTCTGGTAGTCTAGTGGAACAGGATGGGAGCAATCCTCTTCTGCTCTCACCCTGTCTGTCTCCAAGTGTCAAAATGGCACCAATACCTCCCAGAGATAGTCTTAAAGAGCTACAGCTAGGGTTCATCCTTCATCCTTCCATATAAGAATGACCCCTAGTGGTAGTACTGTGAGACTATTGCTAGGTATCATCAGCACCATTTTGATACCCAGGGCAAGACAAAATAGGGTGAGAGCAGACGACCACTCCCCTCTCTTCTCACTAGACTTTCAGGGAATCCCCAGGTTAATGGTTATCATGTTAGAAAATAGAGCCCTAAGGCTGGTGTTCAGGGAAAGAATTGCTAGTGCTAGTTAACATATGTTAAGGTTCATTAACATTCATTAATTCAAGTTAAGCATTTAGTAAGTGAATAGGTTCCATTGAAAATAAAGGAGCTTGTATTATTTAGTATGTGTTAAATTGCATTAACATGCATTAACCAGTAAACACACATCAGTTCTAGTCCTAGAAGAGAAATTTGTCCTACTCCATTCCCATCCCCCATCTTCCAAACTTATTGAAGTGAAAATGTTTCCGTCCTTAACCCAGCCCCTGTCCAAGTACTATCTCTGACAAAAGGAGAAATCCCCCACCTCAAGACAGATATCTCCCAGATAGCCTTTCCCTATCCCAAGATGCATTCTCTCATAGAAGATCTTCCCTCCCCCCATCCTAGCAGCAAACCTCACCTTCAATAGTAATTCTACCCTCCTGGAGACACCAGTCCTCCAATGAATTCCCACACTCTTCCCCCAATGCCCATCTACCTCTTTGGAAATAAATCTTTACCAGTCCAAAGGGGAAGAGTTTTAATTGACAGAAGGAACATCAGGGCCCTTCTGCCCACATTGCAACCACCACCAAATATTGTCACTAGGATGCACTTCACCATGACATTTTTGGGCAACTTCCTGCAATGCAGGAAGAAGTGCTCCAATATCCTTCATGCTTGTGAAGATCCTCTCATTCTGGGCCAGTAAAAATTAGATTCTGGAGGAGTAGGTTGGGGGTCCTTCTCTGGAGTTTCTATTGAAGATGCTAGAGGTCTTTTAGTAAACGGGGAGGAGGTTTATGCTTACGTGCAATGGTGGGAAACACAGTTGTGTTTCTGGGGCTGATGGGATGCCTCTCTCAAAAGGTAGGATTTACTGCCATCAGGGAATGCTGTGCATGTGAAATTGACTCTGGAATTGGCCCCTATTATTTCAGCAGGTTTGGGGGAGAATCCCTTATGCGGAACAGTCTTTTGGGTTAGTTGGCATGGGAGATTCCAACAAGTATGTTTGGCATAGTTATCTCAGTTACCAGGCAAGCCACTATCATGGGAAAGATTTCATAATAGTTTAAACATTCCATTTTAAATTACATTTTATGGATTTGCATTCTAAAAAATATTTTAGCATGAGCTTTTTGAAAAGACCTCCTAATTACTTCACACAACATGTTTCTTTGATGACTGTTGGTCATGTTTCTAGTGAATGCTACACACAGTATATGCACTGAACCAATCACTAACTGCCTTTTTCCCCTTTCTACATAGTTACCGATACTGGCCTCATCTGTGGTTAGCCTATACTTTCTGGAGCTGACGGATATCTTCAAACCTGTTCACTCAGGATTCAGCTGCTATGACAGGAGCCTTAGCATGCCCTACATTGATCCTGCTCAGGAGTCCATTCCATTTCTGATGTTGCTGAGCCTGGCCTTTGCTGGACCTGCAGCCACGGTAGGATATCTGTTGTATCTTACGGATCTTTTTTTAAAAAAATTTGTTAACTCAAGACTTTTTATTGCTTTTCCATCTGTAAAGGGCTGTTCATACATAGTAAATGACAGCAGATAAAGACCTGAATGGTCCATCCAACCTTACCCTTTCTTTAAATTACGGATTTAATTTAAATTTTGTAAACTGCTTTGATCTTTTTTGGCTGTATATGCGGTACATAAAGATTTTAATAAACATTTTCCTTTTTCTTGACTATTTCTGGGCCAGAACTCAAAGCTCTGCCCGATACTGTGCTTAGGTTCCATCTACTGAAGTCTCCATCAAATCTCACTCCTGCCCATCTAAACCATTCCAGTCATCAAAGCCCACCCCAGCCTATCCTCAACCAAATGGCTATATACGGACAGACCATGCAAGTCTGCCCAGTATTGGCCTTAGTTCTTCAATATATACCATTACTTTCTTATTTGAGATCCTCTGTGTTCATCCCATGCTTTTTTGAACTCTGTCACCATTTTCCTCTCCAGCACCTCCCTCGGAAGCGCATTCCAGGCATCCACCACCCTCTCTGTAAAGAAGAATTTCCTTACATTACTCTTGAGTCTACCACCCCTCAACCTCAAATTATATCCTCTGGTTTTACCATTTTCCTTTCTCTGGAAAAGATTTTATTCTACAGACATACGTTTTGAGAAGTTTGGTTAGTATTGGGATTCTAGCTTTGGGTCTATAATTAGAAGGACTCAAAGATCTATGTTCTGGGTTATGGGGATCGGCACGAGGGCAATTTGCCCCATTTGGGATGGAAGTTGGCCATGATAAAGAAGATTGTTTAAGAGTTTTGTTAGTCATTTTATGATGTGGTCAAGGACTTCTGCAAGTAGGCAATTAGGGCCTTGGTCAAGTATAATGCTGCATGTAGACAGTTTTTTCAAGAGTAGTGGTTGTTTGGGATAAAAGCTGGAAAGTGCTCCAGATTCGGTTTTCTGGGTTCAATTCCAGAGGTGTATAATTTGATTAGAGAGATATAGGGGCAGTGACAGTAGCTTTTTTGACTTCTGATTTACTTTTGGAAGAAGTCTGCTAAGGTCTACACATTAGGTTGATAGTCAATGTCTGATTGACCTAACACCAGGGGTGAAGTTGTGGTACATATTAGGCAGAATAATTTTTTTATATTATAGTTCTTGCTCTCAATTTCGAGGGTGTAGTGTGTGGGGGGGGGAGCTTGCCTCAGCAATATTGAATTTGTATTTTTTGATAGCTGATCTCCACGCTGATTTTTGTTCTGGGAGATTGATCATTTGCCATTGTCTTTCCAGTCTTCTACAAGGCTGTTTTTTTCTGATTTTAGGGCATCTTTGAACCACGGTGAAGGCTTGGTTGATTTTTGGCTTTTGCGACATAATGGTGTAATAGAGTTGAGGATTTGCTATAATATGTTGTTCCAGCTGTTGAGTGAAGCTAGAGGCTGGTTGAAGTGGTACCTAGCATTTCAGAGGCCTTGTTCCAGAATTCGATGGCATTAATTTTGCCTCTTATTCTCACATGTGGGACTCCCAAGATGTCAGGATCATGACTTTGGAAGAAGTTAAATATAGAATAAACATATGCCAACAAGGTTGGAGGGAAAGTTGGCACTTAGAAAGTGAAAAGATTTTGCAGAATTGCTTGTTCAAACTGGCTGTCTCTTCTGCAGTTTTGTTCTAAACAGTAATGAGGAGTAATGTATGTTGTGAGCCTGCCGGTGCCGGGTTTTACAACTGGCCACTGACCAGGGCTCAGCAAATACCGAACTTGACGTGCCTTCAAAGGAAGTTGAAGGTCCTGCTGGTTCTGATGAGTATAATAAAAAAAAAATGTCAGGAACAATAAAGCTTTTCAAAAGAACTTGAGTCCAACTTTATTTCCTAAATAGCAAACTGCCACAGTTTAGGCTTTGCACTCAAAACATGAACATAAAATTCAGGCTTACAAAAACACAGCCCACACCTTTCTTGCAGGTAAGTGTCCAAATGGTTCTATTGTAGCATTGCCCTATCAGTCCCACAGTCAAAAGGGCAAAATAAGGCTACAAAAACTACTCAGTCTTTATACTGATTCTTCACTCTATTTTTACACACTTTTGGAACGTGTTGCTCAGGCCTGGTTTTTAACAGGCCTTCCCCAGCCAACTTAACAAGCAGCTGGTGGGGGAGGGGAGTAGCTGAATCCAAAAATTGGCCCCACAATCCCACCCGAGGATCTTCAGTGGATTCTCCCCACTACTACCCCTTTCACATGGTCAGCAACAAAGTCCCATCCAAACAGAACAAGGCAAAAGTAAAAATGCACAAAACACACTTCCTTCAATGTCCCAAAAATAAGGCGCCAAATCCAGCCGTGAGCCTAGCACTGCTCACGCTGCCTGCACTCGCCTTGTGCTTCCAGACAGTCCAAAAGAAAAACCAAAATTCAAAACCCACAAACAGTCAGGAAATTCCACTTAACTCTCATCCATGTGGATTTCTTCGGGTTCCATGGAAGTATCCATAAGCTCTATGGCATCCGGGTTGGCTGTCTGGTTTGCCTCAGGGACAGAAGTTGCATCCAGCATTTCAATGTCCTGGTTCTGTTGGACTTCAGGAGCCCACTCCTTTGACCCAGGGTAGACTGATCTGGTCTTTCTGAGCTCAGCTTCTAAAGCACTGAACTGGCCACGCCCTAACCTTTGAGAGGGAAGGGCAATCTGCTGCTTCTGCTGAGTTCTCCTTTGGGCCTTAATTGGATCCAGCAGTTGTGCATTACCTGAGCTCTGAGCCTGCCTCTCATTGTGTCCTTTTTTGTAAGGCACCTCCTGCTGCTCCAGGCTGTTCTCCTACTCATCTTCCCCTCCCCAGGGTTCTGAAACATGGTGGTTCAATTGGAACTCAGACCCTATCTGTCTGTCTGAGTTTAACCTGTCACACTGGTTAGCCCTTTTCAGGGTAAGACTTGGATTATGAGGAGATTTACCTGGCACAAGCTTAGCCTTAAGGCTGGGGTTGTGACAATGTACTGAAAACCAAGTAGCTGCTTTGCAGATGTTCTCAATAGAGACAGAACGGAAATGAGCTACTAAAGCAGCCATAGCCCATACATTGTGGGCTGTCACACAGCCTTGCAGCATCAGCCCAGCCTGAGATTATGTGAAGGAGATATAATCTACTGGCCAAGTGGAGATGGTTCTCTTGGAAACAGCAATCCCTAATCTGTTAGGGTCAAAAGCTACAAAGAGATGAGAGGATTTCCTATGAGGCTTAGTCCAGTCTAGATAGTATGCCAGAGCGCACTGGCAGTCTAAGGTGTGGAGGACTGCTTTTTACGCCTTTGAGGTGAAGGAGAAGGATCAGAAGGTATGCAATAGTATTTTTATGCTGATAAGTCTGGCAGATACTCATCAGAGTAGTTGGAGATATTTGAGTCAGACTCCCCAAATATTCTCTTCTAGATGAAACACAGGGTATGATTTGAGAAGAGCGTCAACTGTACATTGAAGAGCATCAAGGCAGAGTTTGATGCTCTGACCTAGGAGATAACTCCTCTTCAATGATTAAACATGCATCGTGTATTGGACTGTGCCAACCCCGATACTTGACGTTGAGCTGGGGTGCATGACCTCTTCCTCAGTTGATGCCTTAGCATATCCTTGGGCTGGGCTGAGGCAGGCATGGGAGTCTTTAAAGGCCATGCAGTAGGTCTGAAAGCTCTTGTTTGAGCATAGTCTGGATCTCCTCCTTAAGAGTCTTTTCTAGTGCAGATGCCGACATTGGTGCTGGTTGTCTATACATTGGAAACCATGATGTCAAGGCAAACCTGGGAGAAGACATTATCTATAGTGATACCTTCTCCGTCAATGCTTACTATGCATCAGGAAAATGGATGTCTGAGAGGACATGCCAAACATAGAATGGAAGGAATGTTTATGCTTCTTAGCTTTCTTACATGAAGCATCCTCTGATGCATGAGGCATATATGAAGAGGATGTTGAGTCTTGTATCTGAAGAGAGTCCAATGTTCAACGCTCTCTATGCAGCATTAGTGCATGCGGTGTCGACACTGATGCCGATGCTGATGAAGGTTAAGCATCGAGCCCTGAATCTCCCACCATGCTCAATGTCAATGCTAAACTAAAAAGTTTATCACACTGAATTTGTTGGACTTTGTCTTGCATACGTAGAAATAGTTCATAACAAATGCCCCAATGTTCAGGATCTAGACACTGAACACACCACTTGTTGGGGTCAGAGCCTGACTTGATCTGGTTACACTGAGTACATTTCTTGAAGCCACTCAGCACCCTCTTTGACATGCAGGGAAAAATAGCTGATGTGGTCAAATGACTCGATGGCCCAAGGAGCTTGAGTGGAAAGTATTCCAAAAAACATTGATGCTTCCTGGCTTGAAAAAAAGGCCTCAAAGTGGCTCATAGGCCAAAAATTGGAAAACTGACAGAAATGAAATAAACTCAAAGAAAATAATGAAAAATAATAGAAATGAAGAATTATAAAGAAAAGAATGATAAATCAATATTGAAAAAACACAAAAAGGTTTAAAGCTTGACACGCTGAGGAGATACCAAACAAACAACTTCTCAGCTCTGCATAAAACTTAGAACTGATGGGCCTGCGAGCTGATGTCAAGTGGAAAGGCACCGGCACATACATGATATGGACACTGCCTAAAGATTTAAAGCGACAGTGCACTTGGCAGTGTCCATACCAGGTTCCATGGATGACCACATGTGAAAATATAATGCCTGCTTGTTCTTGGAGAACTGACAAATTAACTAATTGTAACAACATCATTTTTTAACTCTTCCAACTGATATCCTATGAAGATTGACTTTGTCAGTGACCTTTATTCTGTATGCTGGCATTCTCCCCAGTTTGACTGGTGAAATAATACTGACATAAATTCCTAACTTAAAATTTAGTACATCCTTCAAGATATAGGCCTATTGCCAACTTTCAATAAGTGAATCTAACAGAAGCTCTAGTATCTAAACAGCTACAACAATTTCTGGACCATCATGCCATTTTACATCCATAACACAGAAACCACCGTGTTTAAGGATTGCCTGCACCTGGGCAAGAATAAGCAAGCTATTTGAATGCAGTTGTATGTCTTTGCTGCATTTCACCATGAGCTTTCATTGGTGAAATTGAGTGCATTGGAAATTGTTTTGTCTAGGAAATTTTGTAAAGGAAAGAATTTACAAATCTAAGCTGGGCTCTGAAATGTCAGAGGAATGAAGAGTATAATACACTGCTCCCCAAGCTTCTCCATTGTCTCCTGCTTTATTTAATAGTTCCTTTGAAGAAGAACTATATGATATGGTTGTCTCATGCTTTTCATATGAAGACAGTATTTTTGCTACATTTCCCTTCCAAAGAGCTCTTTATACTAAGAACATAAGCAATGCCTCTGTCGGATCAGACCAGGGGTCCATCGTGCCCAGCAGTCCGCTCCTGTGGCGGCCCCCCAGGTCCATGACCTGTAAGTGATCCTTTACCTAAATCATGTATTCCCTATTCGTTTAGTGACCTGTATAGTTACCCTCTAACTGTATCCTTCAATCCCCTTCACCTTCAGGAAACCAGGGGATTGAAGGATACAGATAGAGGGTAACTATACTAAGCTATGGTATGCACTAGCATGGCTTACCAAAGCTTAAAAGGGCTTACCATGGGGTGCACCGTGGCATCCCATAGTAAGTTCTGAATATGCATGCACAAACCATGCACTAATTTTTTTTTTTCTGGAAGGGGGCATATCTGGGGAAGTAAAGTCAGCGTTTCTGCACTAATCAGTTAGTGCATCTAAATTGCCAAATTGCCGCAAGCTGATATGTGCAGAATTAGCATATGAGCCCTTACCACCTACAAAGTAGTTGGCTGTAAGGGCTCATGTGCTAAATTTGGTAATGGCCAAGATAAGTTCCTTTTTTGAATATTAATTGTTGGCAGAATGGGACAGTAAAGGTGATGATGGTCCCAATGGCAACCTCAGTTTGGTGATTACACTGAATAGTTTGGTTGTGGGTCTGAGCACTTCACATTTAATTATTTAAATTTATATATATTTTTATGGATACTGTGATGGTATGAAGCATTAGCATAAGGCCATTTAATCAGAAAATGGAAAATCGGTCATTTTCTGACTGCAGTAAACATTACCGTAGCATGCAGGAATAATCCACATAAGAATGCACTAAGGGCTCCTTTTACGAAGGCGCGTAAGCGGGTTTAACGCACGCGACTTTTCATCACGTGCTAACCCCTGCGCTAGCCGAAAAACTACCGCCTTC
Source organism: Geotrypetes seraphini (assembly GCF_902459505.1). Lineage (NCBI taxonomy): Eukaryota > Metazoa > Chordata > Amphibia > Gymnophiona > Dermophiidae > Geotrypetes > Geotrypetes seraphini. Next base: position 16,033,736 of record NC_047095.1, on the reverse strand, counting down.
TCAAGAGGAGGCGGTAGCGACTAGCGTGGCCGGTGGTTTAGCGTGTGCTATTACGCACGTTAAACCGCTAACGCGCCTTCATAAAAGGAGCCCTTAGTACTGCAACTTTTTAAAAGGATCCCAAAGTATATTGGAAGAGACTAATTCCATGTTATTATTATTTAAAACGCAGCTCCTGCTATATCCCATGAGCAAAGAGGATCACATTTGCAATTTGTCAAAGTCAGCAATGGCACAGCAATGTGACAATTATAGTTGACAGGGTGAACAATGGTACAACGCTACTATAGATGTGATTTTAAGAATGAGCAACCCCACTACCCTTATAACACCAACACTCATGAAAAGGTTTAGCCAATCATATCATATATGTTTCCATTTATACATATTAGAGAAAGCGTTAGCAAAGCAATCACTATCAGAGAGCATTGAACAGAGTGAACCAATTAGATTTTCAAATATTGCTTCCCAATCCTTCACGGTTAATCACAGTTTGGTTAAACAAGCTGAAACAAGCAAGTTTTCAAACATGTTTTAACACCTTTAAGTGCAGAGGCGTTGGAACAGAGGGGGGCCACAGGGACCATGGCCTCCTCAAAAATTGTCCGGCATTAGAGGGGAGCAAACAGGGCAGCTGCCCTATCTCCCGCAGTAGCCTGCAAGTGACTTTACCCATGCTCCGGGGCTCTAATGCTGCGCTTGCCGGCTTACTGACCCTTCTCCGATGAAACCGGAAGTTACGTTATGAGAGGGGAGGGAGGAGAAGCGAAGCCGGCAAGCAGAGTGTTAGAGCCCTGGTGCATGGGCGAAGTTGCTTGCTAGCTAGGGCAGCATCAGCGGGAGATAGGGTAGGGAGGGAGGCATTCAACTCACTGCTCCTGCTTGCTTTGGGTCTTCCTCACTGCCAGGTCCTGCCTTTGCAGGAACAGAAAGTAGGTGGGACCCGGCAGCGAGGAAGGCCCGAAGCAAGCAGGAGCAGCGAGTTGTGAATGCTGCGCTGCCGATGGCTGTGTAAGACCAGAAGGGGGGAGGAGAGAAATGTTACCGATGGCTGTGTGAGACCGGGGGGGGGGGAGGAGAGAAATGTTACCGATGGCTGTGTGAGACCGGGGGGGGGGGGGAGGAGAGAAATGTTACCAACGGCTGTGTGAGACCGGGAGGGGAGGAGAGAAATGCTACCGACAACTGTGTGAGACCATGGGGGAATGCTGCTGCAGCACCCAATTGGGAAGGGAGAGGGGGAAAGAGGGAGAAGGAAGACTAGGAAAGGGAGAGGAGAGGAACAAGAGATGCCAAGTCCATGGGAGGCAGGGAAAGGAAAGGAGATACCAGACCATGGAGGGGGAGGGAGGGATGCCAGGGTATGGGGTGAGGGAAGGAGACAGATGCCAGACCAGGGGAAAGGAAGGAAGGAGGGAGGGAGGGAGAGAAAGGAAGGAGAGGAGAGAGATGCCAGGGCATGGGAGGAAGGTAGAAGATAGAGATGCCAGACCATGGGGTGGCGTGGGAAGGAAGGAAAAGACAAATGCCAGACCAGAGGGAAAGGAAAGAGAGGAGGTGCTAGAGCATGGCTGGAGAGATAGGAGAGAAGAGAGATGCCATGGCATGGGGAGGAAAGGAGATAGAGATGCCAGACCATGGGGTGGAGTGGGAAGGAAGGAAGGAAAGGAGAAGAGAGAGATGTTAGAGCATAGGTGAGGGGGTGGAAACAGAAAAATGAAGAGGGGGTGAAGCTGAAATGAATCATGTATAAAGGAGAGAAGGGGCACAGGATATACAGTTTATTAAAGGGACATAGAAAGAAGGAAGATGCCATATGGAAGAGAGAGAGGGCAGACACTGGATGGAAAGGGCAGGGAGGGCGGACAGTGGATGGAAGGGGCAGAGAGAGGGTAGACAGTAGATGAGGTAGAGAGAGAGGGCAGAGGCTGGGTAGAAGAGGTACAGAGAGAGGGCAGATGTTGCATAGAAATAAAGTGAAGAGAAGATGATTAAACCAGAAACGACAAAAGGTAGAAATAATTTTTTTGTTGTTTTTTGTAGAATCAAGAAATATTGTAACTGTATTGATAAAAATTTATAAATAGGAAATGGAAATAAGGAATTTTTTTTTTTTTTGGGGGGGGGGGACTAAATCCCTTTCCTCATGTCAGGACAGGATACCATAACAGCAGTATACTGTACTGTCCTGAGGAAAGATTTGGCCTCTGAAATCTAATTGAAAAATAGATTAATCCAATAAAATGGTATTCTCTTATTTCTCATTATTTGTTTTATTTCTATTTGTTAATTTGTAAAGTGGTGATTGTTTTATATCAAATTTACTACTACTACTACTACTATTTACATCTACTGTCTTCATATTTTGCACAGTATTAGGGGACATGTGTCACTGTTTCTGTGGTGTTGCATTGTATGCAGAGCCTTACATCTTAGGGTTTCATTTTTATATATTAGTACTTTTAGTTTGTAGTCCCATATTTGCTTAGGGGTTATCTGTGTTCTGGTAGGAATGAATGTTGAGAAGCATACAGTGTGCTTTGTGTAGTTTAATTTTGTGGTTAACCATTATGTGTTATTAATAAGATTATATTGTATGTATATATGAAAAATGAATGGAAAAAACTGTATTACAATTACTACTATTATAGGGGCGGGGTCTGGGAGTGGGTCAAAGGCGGAGATTGGGCAGGTCAGGGTCTGAGATTGGGCTGGGTCAGGGGCAGAGCTCTCAGGCCCCCCAAACAAAAAAGAGTTTTGCTGCTTATGTTTAAGTGTGATATTAAGAGCATTCAACAACCTTGGAGCTGCTAATTTTTTATCATTAAAGTTTTCTATACCACCTTGTTTGCCACACAAGTCTATGTGATTAACAATTTTAAAACATGAAGCCGGGAGTGGAAATGTCCCCTCCCCCCCCCCAAAAAAAAAAAAGGTGGGCACAATTTGATTTTAAAAAACCTTTTATTTATCAAAAAATGGCTCAAAAACTCAATGACTCGGCATGTACATGTTTCGGCCAAACTGGCCTGCCTCAGGAGTCTGGTGATAGGATATAGGATTATCCCAGCTCCAGCATCTTTCGCCTTACAAGTTTGTATTTGATTACTAGTAGCTGTATTTATAGCGTCTATACATTAAGCGCTTGGATAAATATATCCTTGTATCTGAAGACTCACCAGACTCCTGAGGCAAGCTAGTTTGTCCGAAACATGTACATGTCGAGTCATTGAATTTTTGAGCCATTTTTGGATAAATAAAAGGTTTTTTAAAATCAAATATTGTCCACCTTTTTTGGGGGACATTTCCACTCCCAGCTTCACGTCTTTGAGTTTGTGGATTTGGTTCTCCTGTTGTATATTAACAATTTCCTATATAATAAAACCCTAGAGCGTGCATGTGCTCTTGAAATTTCGTGATCCCTGCCGCTGTGATTTCTGATCCGTGGCAGCCAATCCGGCGGCAGGTAACATTTTGGCCACTCCCCTCCTCCTGCCCTCACTCGCCATGGAAGCCAGGCAAGCTCTCTCCCTGCCGCGTCCTCAGCAGGGAACACACCTCCCGCCCTAACTCTCCGCTGCCACCGCCGCCGCTACTGCTGCTGATCCTCCTCTAAAGAGCAGCCTGCGATGGTGTCCGGCTTTAGCGAGCCTCGCAGGCCGCTCTCCACCCTCGGTAGCACGTTCCCTCTGACGCACGGGATCGTGTCAGAGGGAACGTGCTACCGAGTTGGAGAGCGGCCTGCGAGGTTCGCTAAAGCCGGACACCATCGCAGGTTGCTCTTTACAGGAGGATCAGCCACCACGGGGATCGTGAGAAGAGCCGCCGGTACTTTGGAAACTTGCAGGCCAGCCCGCAGGAAGGGAAGGGGGAAGGGCCGAATGGAGCAAGACAGCTCACGGTAAGAGAAGGGAATGGGGGGTGGGGGAAAATGCTGCTACTGCTTCAGCAGGGACCTGGAGGGGAAGGGAAATACCGCTGCTGCTTCTGCAAAGGAAAGTGTGGGGGGGGAGAGAAGGGAATGGGAGGTGGGGGGAAATGCTGCTACTACTTCACAGGGATCTGGAGGGGAAGGGAAATATCACTGCTGCTTCTGCAAAGGAAAGTGGGGGGGGGGAGAGAAGGGAATGGGGGGTGGGGGAAAATGCTGCTACTGCTTCAGCAGGGACCTGGAGGGGAAGGGAAATACCGCTGCTGCTTCTGCAAAGGAAAGGGGGGGGGAGAGACAGAAAGAAATACAGACAGACAAAGGAGGCCAGGGAGAGAGACAGACAGAAATAAAGACAGACAGGGGACCAGAGAGACAGACAGAAAGACAGACAGACAGACAAAGGGTGCCAGGGAGAGAGAGAGAAAAAAAAATAGCAGGAGGGAGAGAGACAGAAAGAAAGGAAGAAAGAGACAGGAGCAGGGAGAAAGACATAAAGAAAGAAAGAAAGACAGACAGGCATATATTCTAGCACCCGTTAATGTAACGGGCTTAAACACTAGTTAAAACATAATTAAATTAAGAAAGGAACTTCAGTTTTACAACAGAAAAGACACGATCACACCAGATGCACACGCCAAATACACACAGACCTAACAGAACAAGTAAAAAAGAAAAAAAGAACCATAATATTGTACAAAAGCTCCTCCCCCTCGCCCTGCATTCACCTATCCCACCCCTGAAGGCAATAATTTCTCCTAGTACTCTTCAAAATCTAGCTAAAAAAAAAAAGCTCATGAGTTTCACAGAAACATAGATGTGAATAATTAAGGATGACCAATAAACAGTGATGTTCTGATCTTTGTTAAATAAGAGCGATGCTTTGGTTGCAGGCTAGTTGAGTCACCGGCATCTTAAGTTAAATTAGGAGAAGACAAAGGCCTAGATTCACTAAACTTACCTTTCTGATCCGATCCGTGGCCGAGTCTTGCTGGACGACCGATTCACTAAACAGTTGTCACACAAATTATTTGATCGGAGGCACGCCCCATACCGACCACACGGATCGCTGCAGAGCGATCCATACGCATGCGCAGACCGCACAAGTGAGGTCAAAACAAAGGGGAGGGGATTGGCTGCAGTTTTGAGTGGACAGAAGACGCTTTAGTCAAAACACGCTGATGCCGAATGGAACAGAACACGCTTTAGCCAGGACAGAACACGCTGCAGATGGAACAGAACATGCTTTTAACCCACGTGTTAAAACTGCAGGCTCGCACTGCAGGGAAGAGAGCAAGGGAGTAGGCAGGAACAGGGCAGCAGAGAGCAGGAGAGTCGGCAGAGCTTGTCTTCTTGTGTTTTTTCCACAAGGGAGATGTGTTTAAAATGTTTTATTTTTGGTTTGATATTTGGATTCAAAGCTGTAGGGCTGGGATTTCAGGGCAGCAGAGAAGGACAGTCGGCAAGGACATGAGCAACTGGTCCTCAGCAGGCGCTTCTTTTTGAATCGGCCAGCCCTATCGGTGTCCCTTCTTCTGTTTAGTGAATCGCTGCCTTCCGACTTTGCATGCCATTTCCTCTCATTTGCATGCGCGGATCAGATCAGGTGGGAGGTTGATCGGCCAGGAGGTTAGTGAATCGGGTCGGGGTCGGAGAAGGCTCGCAAAGCTTAGGGATGAAACTGTATTGTATATATCTTTGAAGATTCTGGCAGTAATATTAGACTCTGTTTTATTTATGGATTTTCAGATTTCCCATGTTGTGAAGAAAGTGTTTTGTTTTGTTTATTTTTAACCGAGATACTTCAAATGGACAGGAATGTGCCTTCTGGTGGAACATCTGAGGATCTTGGTACAAGAAATAGTTTTGACTCAATCTGATTATTGTGGCATCTTATAGCTTTAGGTATGTTTATTTGGAAACTGCTGTGACTCCAGGTGGTATATTCAGTTTTTTAAATAAATAAATATCAGAGGCTGCTGTCAGAGAAGAGGTTGAGACTCCAATTGTTTTAAACACAGCCACTAAACTAATTTTTAATGGATGTGCAGTTGAACCAGCAACCACCTTCTTTAATTCGATCGCATTGCCTGCCAGGATCTGCTAAAACTATATTTTAAATTGTGCTTATTTAAAATCTGACATGGTGCTGCCCCGATTCATATATACGTATTAGATGGTTGAATTTTCTAGTAATAAGACATCATTAAGCGCGCACGTGCGTGTCCCCCCCTTTGCATCCGCGCATGTGCGTGTCCCCCCCCCTTTGCATCCGCGCATGTGCGTGTCCCCCCCCTTTGCATCCGTACATGTGCGCGTCGTCCCCGCTTTGCATCCGCGCATGTGCGTGTCGTCCCCACTTTGCTCAGATGCTGTCCCAACGTCACTTGTTGCTAGAAGCTTTTCAAAACCCATACAAAGTGGGATTAGAATGTTCCTATTTATTGTACCCTTTCTTGAGCTGATTTTTAATTAGGCAGAATAGAAATTGTTTGCAGTGCCTCTCACTGGGCCAGTAAATAAGACTAAAACTCACCTACACCCACGTAACTTACCAATCTCTCCGGTTTGTAACACAAAAGATATCGTCAGACAATCACTCACACACAATAATCTTTTTCTTGTTCTTTATTCAGTGTACCAGCAAACTAAGAAAATAAATTGGTCTGACACCACCACTACAATCACACACTCTCAGAGCACAAAGTTACAAAAGACAAGGAGACAAAGGATTGGGGAGCACATCCTGGGACTGACGTCTCTACCTCAGGAAGTATAACTCCCCACATTTCTCATGTTACACTACTGCTTATACATCTTTTTGTTCCAAACCTTAATTAGACCTAATTACATATTGCAAATTCTGCTAAGGATAAATATTCAAAACTTTGCAAAGCCTAGCTGTAAACCAGTTTAAAAGCCAACTCTCTTAGTTCCCTTTTATTCAGATGTTAAGTTCTCCTTTTTTGCCTATATGTCTGGCTGCTTGTTCGTGCGAGCCCCATTAACTGTCTTAACTCTCTCTCTACATACTTCCTTAATTCTGCAAGCAAGCAGATTTGTTACTGTGTGTATGAGACAGGCATGATTTGATTTTTCTTTTTAGATATCATTTGGGCCCCATTATTTCTGATTAATCCATTAATCCAGTCCTTTCAAAATGTGCAATTTAGATTAAATGTACATGGGCACTCAGACACCAGTGATAAAGACAATGGGCTGAAGAGAGACAGCAAATGGGACTAAGGGTTTATAAGGTTGGTGATATTAGCGTAGGATAGAGGCAAACAAGACATATCTCCTCCACGGCAATATCCTCTATGAGGCTAGCAAGCTGACTTCACTGAACCTCTCTTGATCCCATCAACCTTCTGCTACCAAGCACATTACATACAACTCCCTTTCACTCCTCGCTAAGGCCCCCTTTTATCAAGCCATATTTTTTATGCAGGCCGCTGCACAGAATTCCTATGAGTGTCAGAGCTTTTACCGCAGTGGTTTGAGATTTTAAAAACTCTTACGCATCTTTAAAAAAAATAAATAAATAAATCTTTATTAATTTGCAATTCAAGAACAGTGCATTAAATATATACATACAATTAACCTCATAGACAGCACTTACAATCGATCAATGAATACAACAAAATATATTACCCCCCCTCCCTGGATGTGCAAATCAAATAGGAAATAAAGGCATAATCCGACTAATCAGAGTTAACAAAATTCGTCAATGGACCCCATGTTAATTTAAATAGTTTATTATGACACGATATTTCTGAATTCATTTTTTCATATTTATAACATAAACATAAAGTTTCCCATCAAAAGGAAAAATTAAGTCTGTCCCAATTTTCCAGTTCTTGGTAATCATTTGCATCTTGATAAAAGGGGGCCTAAATAAGCATCCCAAGCCATGTTCTACTTGCTATCACTGTCAATATCTCTTCCAGTTCTTTCAACATTTCTCTCTCCCCTTCTCCCTGGCCAGATCCTATCAGCTGTCGCAGTTCAAACTGTTTGAAATATGTAAGATGCTAACACCTTCTTGATCTAAACTTTTGGATTTAGCATTTATAGCTGCTAGATTGACACTTGCCCAGCAATGGCGTATGCTAAATGTACCTACCTTAAGAGATGTGAGGGAACGTTTAGGAATAGTCTGTGAAAAATATAGACTTTCGGCCCTTTTAACTAATCAATAGGCAAAATTTAATGACATATGGGAGAGTTATATCGAACTAGAAAAAGAAGCGGTATGAAATAATTATTCTATCATTATGGAACCAGGTCTCCCGGGAGGGGGGTGGGTGCGATAGGGAATGGGATTCTTTTAACTTTACTATTAATAAGATGCACTGTTTTTTCTAATTTATTTAGTTTATAAATTATACTCATACTAACTGTGTGCTGAACTGAGATTATTGTATTAAATGAAAAGAATTAAATAAAGAATTTAAAAAAAAAAGAAATATGTAAGATGGAGCTCTTGTATATTTAAATCAGACCTATTCGCATATAGGAGTCCTTTTACTAAGGCGCGCTACATATTAGCATGCGCTAAATGCTAACGCATCCATTCTATGGGCACGTTAGCATTTAGCAGGGGCTAAATCGGCTAGCGCGCCTTAGTAAAAGAGGGAGATAGTAAATTGCATGAATAAGATAAAGATCTGAACTCTTTCACAAATGTGAAAATTGAAAAGTAATAAAATAAAATTTCTTCCGCTAAGACATTCTTTTGAGATTTTGCCAGATTCTATTCCATTCGATCTGCCAGTTAATCGTTCAGCTAAAGAGAGTAATTTTGGATTCATCATTACCATTAGACCTCAGAAAAACAATTGCATAAGAAAGTTTTTTTTTCCACGCTCAAGCTGCTTAGGGCACTGCCTTCTAAAAATTGCCTTGTGTCAAAGTTCTCGTCAACAGGGCTGAGAAACTCCTATATCCATTTGTTCAAGGGTTGCTTTGTGCTCAAACTATTGCTTCAAGCAAAATAGGGTTAATCGGAAATAATAATAATAATAATAACTTTATTTTTTCTATACTGCCATAATCTTGCGACATCTAAGCGGTTCATAGTGAAGAGAGCTGTACAATCAGCGAATTACAGTGTACAAATAGGGAAAGATGTCACTGAGCAGTCAGTGATTATAGAGTACAGAATAGTAAGAATTATAATATTTGTATGTTACAATATAATATCAACATGTTACAGTGAAGGGGGCTGGATAGCCAGCAAATTTCAGAATACAGTTGGTGAGGAAGTCACTGAACGTTCAGTGAGTACAGGTACAATTAAAGAGAATACGCAGTATCAACATGATGAGTATTAGCTTTAAAAAAGGAGGGAGTTGTCTAACTAGGTAATAAATCTATTGAACAGAGCGGTCTTAATTTCTTTCCGGAAAGTGCCATAGGTCGATCTGGCTTTATCAATGAAGTTGCCTAACCAGTATTGCTGTCTACCAGCTTGAAACTTAAAAGTTCTGTCCAGAAAGGTCCTGTATTTGCAATCCTGTATTCGGATAGACAAAGAGGTTGTGATTTCTGGTTGTCCTTTGGGGGGCGTATAGTTCGAAGTGAGGTAACACCAGTTTCTAGAAAAAGCAAGAGAACTTGAATAAAATTCATGCCTCTATTGGTAACCAGTGTAGCAGTTTGTAGTAATATTTAGTTCCCTCCCAACGAGCCTTCAAATTTTTCTTTATTTAATCAAATAAGGATTCAACATTTTCCTTCTGTTACATAACAAATGCCATCAAGACAACCCTCAAGGGGTCAAGTAGGAGGCAGGTATATCGTACATTGTTGACAGTTTTCAGTGCATAGGACCTCACATAACGTACGACGTTATCACAAGTCCACATTCTGTCCTTTTTTCAAACAATAATCATTTATACCGGTGCCTTCATACCTTCCCTTATCTTGTGAACATTTCTACATATGTTTGTGTAGGACTATTGGTGTGTTTCCCTTACTTAAAATATAATTTGTATGTCTTAGATAAAATTGATTCATCTGTCCTTACTACTATAGTAATTTCATTAGTAAAATTCTCTCATTAGTAAAAATCTTATCATTTTCTGCCAATCAGCAACACTTAACTTAAATAGCAATTGGCTAATCCAGCCAATTGGTTTCAAAGTTCAAACTACCCGACGCTCTCTTTTTGCTTGAGCGTTTCAGTCATCTGACCTTCATCAGCGGAAATAATTGTTGCTGTATTACTGAAAACAAAAACAAAAATATGCATATGTATCACAATCAAGCCATTCAAGCAGCTACCTACTTCCATACAATTCTTATGTGAATAAACCACCAACATACCAGTGTTATACTGTTAAAATACCTTACCAAGATTTATAATTGATAATGGAAACCTATCATGCCCAAACAAATCATTCCTAAGGGACTCAACCTAACTATTCACAGTCATTAGATGTTCTCTTGCGCGCGGCAAGCTGCGTTTCTCCTGAGCTGAAAAATGCTTGCCAAAATCTTCTCCATTTGTAACGCTGTGTTCGCTGCCGCGCATTAAGGACGTCACCACGTGGCAACGTGAAAACAACGTGCCCACCGGGCTGACGTCACCTAACGCAAACCTCATGCATTCATACAAATTGATAGCTCCGATGTTCGCTCTAATACCACAAATTTCAAAACATCGAAATGTCTAAATTCTAGTCAGTGGGATACGATAGAAGCAGCAATGTCACATTATTGTAAATGTGAGCGATGATCAATCAGTTTTATATACCAGACTACATGGGCACCAAATGGCATTCACTACTTGAGCTGTTGTACAGGTAGCACAATGGCTGAGTACTAAGATGAGTGCATTTAATTTTAATTTTTGGCTTGCAAAAAAACCTTTATACAAGCTACATTGACCACAAGGGAAATGCCCCAGCATACTATCAGCTGTTGTAACGGTATCCTGTTTTGGTAGAAAGGAGGGTGAGAGAAATTCCTTTAGATTTCTCCCTCTGATGTATGCAAATTGAGGTATCTCTAAAAAAAAATGTCATGGAACTAAGCTATGTGCCAAAATTTTAAAATACTACGCTTGATGTTATGAATCCCGGAGACAAAAGGTAACATGTGAGTGACGCGTGTAGATGGTTCTTTCATTTGAGGTTGTAGGAGGTATGTCCTCTTGACCCATCTAGCCCATTTGTATGCTCATTTTACAACGGAAGATGGGTAACCTCGTGTCAAAAATCTAGTTTTTAATATTTCTGCCTGAACTTCAAAATCTTCTATGGTAGAACAAATACGTCGCAATCTAAGAAATGGACCTACCGGGATATTTTGTCGCAATTGTAAGGGATGACGACTTGTATAATGTAGCAGTGTGTTCCTATCGGTGGGTTTTCTAAAACTTGAATATGAAAAAGACCCCTCATTGTATGTGATTTTCAAATCCAAAAAATGGATATGCCAATCGTGAAACATAAATGTGTACTTCAAATCGGGATCACACTGGTTCAACCAGAAGAAAAATGTTGAATTCTTATTTGATTAAATAAAGAAAATTTTGAAGAATTGTTGTGAGCTAAATATTATACTTAAATGAATGGATATTTATATTTCCGATTGACCCTATTTTGCTTTGATTATTACAATTGTGGGTTGGATTTTGTTTAAAAAGATCTGTTTTCTTTATGTTTAAACTATTGCTCCAGCATCTTTTAAGCTAGAGGTCACACCCTTTCCCTCTGGGGCTCTAAGGAGTATGTTATATCTTTCCAGGGAAGTGTTTTAGGCTCCTCCTTTTTTTCTTCCAGATTTACATGAAAACCTGCTGAATCAGCCTGATGTAATCTGGATAGACCTGACTCTGCTGCATTACATCTGTCTCCTTCTCCCCTCCTCCATCCCTTGAAATGATTACTATCAGGAACTATGGAACCCTTTTTAAAATGCAGGGAAATCTTTTTTTTTCTTCTCCCGCAGTGTCGCCTCTATTGAAACCTTCCACCCAATGTGCGGCGGAGGCCAAAAAAGCAAACAAGACGCTAGGAATTATTAAAAAAGGGATGGTTAACAAGACTAATATTATAATGCCTCTGTATTGCTCCATGGTGCAACCTCACCTGGAGTATTGCGTTCAATTCTGATCTCCTTATCTCAAGAAAGGTATAGCGCACTAGAAAAGGTTCAAAGAAGAGCGGCCAAGATGATAAAGGGGATGGAACTCCTCTCATATGAGGAAAGACTTAAAAAGTTAGGGCTCTTCAGCTTGGAAAAGAGACGGCTGAGGGGAGATATGATTGAAGTTACAGGAAAATAATTTTAAAGCCAATAGAACAGGGAAATACTTTTAAAACCAATAGGAGGAAATATTTTTTTCACTCAGAGAATAGTTAAGCTCTGGAACGCATTGTCAGAAGTTGTGGTAAGAGCGAATAGTGCAGCTGGTTTTAAGAAGGGCTTGGACAATTTCCTGGAGGAAAAGTCCATAGTCTGTTATTGAGAAAGACATGGGGGAAGCCACTACTTGCCCTGGTTCGGTAGCATGAAATGTTGCTACTCCTTGGGTTTGACCGGGTACTAAGCCTGGATTGGCCACTGTGAGAACGGGCAACTGGGCTTGATGGACCTTTGGTCTGACCCAGTAAGGCTATTCTTATGTTATTATGACCTGTGAACTTATACTTGGTGCGAACAATAACCTTTTAGGATTACTCAGTGCAGTTCGCTCATTCAAACTGACCAATTTATGCTTTTCCCATTTTAGATAATGGTGGGAGAAGGTGTACTGTACTGCTGCTTGTCTAAAAGAAGAAACGGGATTGGAGCAGAGGCTAACATCAACGCAGGAGGCTGCAATTTCAACTCTTTTCTCAGAAGAGCTGTCAGGTTTATAGGTGGGTCACAGTTTACAATACATTCCATCAAGTGCAATGTTCCTAACAGTAGAAATAAGTTTCTTAAATGTGAAAGTATGATATGTTTGTTCTAACTGTATAATCTAACTCCCCCCCCCCCAACCCTTTTACGAAGGTAACTGCCCTGAAGTCCATAGGGATTTAAAAGCAGCTTGTAAAAGAGGGGGCTAGTTAGCTCCATGATTTGGACAGACAATTAAAAATGTGATTTTCATATTCTTCTTTTTAATTGTCAAACTGTAAGTGGTAAACTTGGTAAAAACTTTGCAACATTTATGGATTGGTTCTTTTAGATTTGGATTTTAGATTTAGGTTGGAATTTATCAGAGGGCGCTAATCATGCTGGCGCATGCTACACATTAAAGACATCTATGGGAATATTATGTTCGGAATCCGAACTTAATCCATTCCAGAACCCTGCTCGAGTTCCAAAACGTTCGAGTTCCAAGACAATTTTTCCCATTGAAAATAATAGAAACTGGATTAATCTGTTCCTTGGTCCTTCAAACTCAGATTTTCAAATAAATTTAACAGTAAACACAATGGCAGAGACAGCAAGATCGGGCCCCCCTGGCAGCAAGATCGGACCCCCACTGGCATAGACAGCAAGATCGAGCCCTCCCCCCCCCCAGCAGAGACAGCAAGATCGGGCCCCCGCCGGCATAGGCAGCAAGATCGGCAATGGCAACTGCAAGTGGTGCTGAGCCCAACGCTTCCCTCTGATGCGAACCGCCCAGGCGGAAACAGGAAGCTGCATCAGAGGGGATGCCTTGGGCTGAGCAAAACTTGCAGTTTCCGTACGTTCGGATTCCAAAGCAGCGTTCGGATTCCGGGGCAAAAATTAATTTAAAAAATAGTTCAGATTCCAAGTTGTTCGAGTTCTGGGGTGTTCGGATTCCGAGGTACCACTGCATTTATTTATTCAGTTTTCTATACCATTTGAGCTCAGGTGTCATTAACATTTAGCACGTGCAAACACAATTAGCACCCTTTGATGAATTTCTCCCTTACCCCCTCCTTTACAAAGCCACGCTAGCGTTTTTAGCGCCGGTTGCGGCGATAACAGCTCAGATGCTTCTTAGGAATTCCATGAGCATCGGAGCTGTTACCACGGCAGCCGGCGCTAAAAACGCTAACGCAGCTTTGTAAAGGAGGGGGTTAATTCCATATCTTTTCCAAACCTGAGCGCAAAGTGAGTGAAGATCATTTAGGGCAGGACTTCCCAAACTTATCCGTGGAATCCTATAGCCGGTTACATATTCAGCGGATGTTGCATAAATTTCTCATGCATTTTATTAAGGGTATCCCTAAAATCCAACTAAATGTGGGATTTCCACTAAGCCTTGTTTAAAGCTTTAGTGCCACTGAATCCTGAACTGTGCAAACTACTGATTATCTTCAAATACACTTCTCCCTCTGTATTCACGGGGGTTAGGTGCAGAGCCAGCTCGCGAATAGGGAAAAATTACAAATAATTTTTTGGGCCAGCTCTGACCCACTCCCGCCTCCCTCTTGCGTCCCGGACTTTACCTGGTGGTCTAGCGGTGACACGGGGCAGGGGTGATCTTCCTATGCTCCTGCCCAGTGCAGAGCTGTCATAAAAAATGGCTGCCGTGAATTCCCGTGGTCTCACGAGATTACAACGGGAACTCACGGCAGCCATTTTTGATAATGGCTCTGCATGGGGCAGGAGCATAGGAAGATCACTCATGCCCAGCGTCACCACTAGACTACCAGGTAAGGTCCAGGGAGGTTCGGGCAGCCTGCAAAAAAATTACAAATAATCAAATTTGCGAGTAGTGAAACCGCAAATCCGTAGGGAGAGCAGTATTTACCTTATGACATTTTTCTTATTGTCCTAATACAGTGCTTCTCAGCCTTGTCCTCCGGGTGCATCTAGTCGGTCAGGTTTTCAGGATATCCACAGTACATATGCATGAGAGAGATTTGCTTACTGAAGAGGCAGCGCATGCAAACCTATCTCATGCATATTCAGGGACTGGGTTGAGAAGCACTATCCTAACAGATATTTGAACTATAAGAAGTACTGTAGTCCTGTGAATAATTTTTTATATGCCTCTCACAAAACAAGGTTTCCCAGCTGTCTCTTAGCCTGCTTAGTTTTCTGGATTAATACAATGAATACAATGAATATATATACAGTAAGACATAGATTTGTAGAAGACAAAGAAAGGTATTACTACAGGTAAACAGGGTCCTTGAAATATGTAATTCCTTATTAAAACCCCTATAAAGACCGCATAGGATTATTCATTTAATAAATCATTACAAGTTAATCAATACAGAGAACTTACACAACTTAAATAGAACCTTCCAACACAAGGTCAATTGATTCTAAATGAGTTAAATTCATTCCAAGCTATCCTTTAAGCATCCATTGCAACACTATGAATGGGTGATTTCATCATTAAATCAATAAATTAAGGACCAATCAACTCCACTAAACTTAAGTTGTTCATTGCAGCTCAGGACCAATGGAATCCACAATGTACTTCTAATGTACCCCTGAGTGGGTGGGGGAGGGGTTGGGGTGCTGTGGCTCTTTTGTCCAGGGCGGGGTTTTGTTTAGGGGTTGGGATTCATTTGGAGAAGGCCAGTGGGGGATTGGAAATGGTGGGGTCAGGAGGTAGATCAGAACTTGGGTGTCAGGAGAGGGTTTGGAACACCTGGGGGGGTGTGGCTGGAGGGAGATCAGAACACATGGGAGGGTTATGAAGAGGATTGCAATCCATAGGGGTTAGAAGGGGAATCACAATTGTTAACGGAGGGGGTAGGATGGCACTTTGGGTCTGCCAGAGGGGTGGCCAGATGTATGGATATAGGTTTGGGAGTGTACCACCACAGTATGTAGGGTTTGGGGGGGGTTCTATATGACCTGTGCAGTACATGCAGGGCAGATGCTGGGCACATTCCCTACATGTACCACCCAGGCTTTTCTACTTACCCTTTGTTACATTTTACACAGCATAAGTGTAAACAATTACTGACCCTTCCAACAAAGATCCATATAGCAAATCTAACTTCCAAAATCTATCTTATGGACATGAATGTTCTTTCCCCTTCTGCTCTGGGGAATTAACAGCCTTATTTTTAGCCCGCCCATACTCAGACCACGTCCCCAAACCAGATGCACATTCTGCGGTTTTAGATGTTCATATCTTGGCTTTGAAAAATCAGGATTTGGACATCTATGTAAATGTGCACTGAAGTGAAATAGAAATTGGAATAAATAAGTTCTATTTTACCATATGCAGTTAAAAAAAAATAAAAACACCTTTTAGATGATTAATACCAATATTTAGCATATCAGACCCTAAAATGTTTTAACTGCATGTAAACATTTTCGCTTTCCAAAAATATTTGGTAGAAATTAAATCTTTATTTTTATACTTCCTATCCCTATATTATTAGTCTATGTTTGGCAAGAGTATTTAATAGCAGAAGGAGCCATGAGGTATCGATATAACAAGTGTGGACTCACTATTTTTGCTAGATCTAACTAGAGGAGGACCTACTGATTCTACATGTGAAACTGTGCAGGGATTCCTCTAGTCATTCCTTATTCCGCATTTTTACTTAATGTATGCTCACCCTTTTTTAGTAACACACCTCTCCCATGTTAGGATTCATAATCTAGTCATTAACAGTAATTTTGTTCCTATTTGAAATATACCATTCATTCTCTAACTGGAGACTAGTAGTTCTGTGTAATGGAAGCAAGCTATTATGGAAATTAGTGGCATCCTGATGTAAATTACTATCTTTACATTTTTTTCAGTTAATCATAGGTTAAAGCAGGCATTCTGCCTTGTACCCCAGATGTTAGATTCTTTCAAGATGAACTTACTTTATTTCCACAAAAAGAACCATTGATATCTTTCCTTTTGAAATAAATCTCTTTCTCGCCTGAGTTTCTGGTATTCCAAGACCCTCTGTAAGTAGAACACTCCCTAAAACTAGGATTTTGTACTGAAAAGTGATTTATTCCTTCACAGGACTCTCTTACACCAGACTATCTAATGACTCATTTCTGTTGCAACAGGAGAGCACGTGGAATAATGTCCTACCCTTCTGTGATAGAATGTGTGATATTTGAGGCCTTAAGATTGCAGACCAGCTGAGCTAGGTCAGAACACTTTTTTATTCAAAGCAGAAAATCTGAAAAAATATCTGGTTATCTTTACAGGCTTCAAACATCACCATAGCAAAATTAGGGAAAAAGGAGGAAATTCCAAAAAGGAGTCACCTAAACTTAAGTGGAACATGCATACATCATGACTTAGGGCACCCTTTACTAAGCTGTGCTAGCGGTTTTAGCGCGCGCTAGATGCTAACGCCTCCATAGAGCTGGTGTTAGTTTTTCCGCGTAGCGCGGGGGTTAGCACATGCTAAAAACGCTAGTAAAAGGAGCCCTTAGACTCCCTGTTGCAAGCTTCTGGCCAAACTATGGGCCTTGTCGGGTTAACTTAATTAAGTACCCTATTTTACCATTATTAAGGTCCATTATGTGTTCTTTTTGTATGTCCTGTGATATTATAAAAACATGATGGCAGATAAAAGCCAAATGGCCCATCCAGTCTGCCCATCTTCAGTAACCATTATGTCTTTGATATCCCTTTATGTTTGTTTGGATTTAGTACACAAGCATGGGTAAATAAGAAAAATCCAGCTATGCACTGTTCTATAAAGTACATGTAAGAAGCAAGTTTGGTAGGCAGTCGCCTACTATATGCCCAATGCCTGCATAACCCCCTTACCAGTATTTCATAAGCTGGGACCTGAGCATTATTAGCCTTTAAAATCCGGCAATCAAATGCACCAATATTTCTTGACCGTCTTCTTATACCGCATACTCCATTTAGGACACTCAGATCAGCAGAACAGCATCTTTTGCCTATCCCCTCCCTAAAAATTATAGGCACTAGGAGATCTACTATTTTTTTCAGTTATAGCTCCTCAGCTCTGGAATAATTTACCAAATTATTTGCGTGGGGAAACCTCGTTAGGAAAATTCAAAGGCTTTTAAAAAAGTGTTCTGTATGAGGATGCATTTGAGGCATAGACAAGACAACCAGCTTAAGTTTAAAATCTTATATTTTTATATCTTAACATCCAGTTTTAATCAGTCCTCATCTATTGGGCTTAATTTTTTCTCTCTCTCTCTCTCTCTTTTCTTTCTTTCATTCTTTATCTTTCACTTTTTTGCCCCCCTCCCCCGATGTGTTACCCATAAATGTTCTCCTTCTGCTTTAACGATTGTAGTTCATCCCCCTTTCCTTTAGTATCTGTACTGAATTTTGTATGTATGTATTATTTTGTAATAAACTACCATATGGTTTATTCCCTATTTTTAATTTCTAATACGCTTTGAAATATTTGACATTGCATGCACATCAAATTTTAATAAGCAACTTTACACACACACTCCTTTTATCTTCATTCTCCCATTAATTCAGTCCATTTTAAGCAATGGTTGTGAATCAACTGTTTATTGAAGATAGTTTCTTCAATAAACAATAATAATGTGCAGAGGCAGGAAAAATATTTTTTACAGCCCCTCCCCAATGTTCAGTGCAATTGAACCATCCAGCAACAGCTCCTAGCCAGATAGTGTTTAGCTGAATAACTGCTAATATTCAGCAGGATATGAACAGTTATTTATTTGTTTTAGGTATTTATATACTGCCTATCAAAGTTATCTAAGCAGTTTACAATCAGGTACCGAGACATTTTTCCCTATCTGTCCCAGTAGGCTCACAATCTATCTAACAAAACCTGGGGCAATGGAGGATTGCCCAGGGTCACAAGGAGCAGTGTGGGATTTGAACCTACAACCTCAGGGTGATGAGCCTGTATCTTTAACCACTGTGCCACACTCTCCCTCCAGAAATAGAAGAATATCTACTGTACCTAAATATATAACCCACCTGCAAGCCTAACGCTATAGAAGTGGTGTATATTCAGGTAAAGTTCCTGGAGGGCTCACTATTACACTGCATTTCCTGCATTATAATTAGCAATGAAAAATATAAATTCATCCATCAAACCATAGACTGATTACTGCCAATATATACATTACATTACATTTGTGATTTCTATTCCGCCTGTGCCTTGCGGTTCTAAGCGGATTACAGTTAAAAGAGATCAGGACATTACCGAGAGAATTACATTACAACGATTTAGGTAAATTACATGTTATGGTATAGAAATACAAGTATAAGATATCTGGATTTATCGATAGAATAACTTGACAGGGTTCAAGTAGTTACAAGGTTCAGTGAGGAAAACAATATAGGCAACTGAAGAAAGATACCTAACTTTGAAGGAATCAGTTAAGTGGATACCTAAGGGAGATGCTTATTTAGGAGTTTGGATATTTTTGGTAAATGAGGTTCAAGGGGATGACTAGTGTGTTATTTGCTGGGGAGAGTGCATGTGCGATTGGGGAGGGAATATTAAGTAAGGACGTGTTTTTTTGAAAAGAAATGTTTTGATTTCTTTACGAAAAACACGTCCTTACTTTATATTCCCCTCCCCAATCGCACATGCACTCTCCCCAGCAAATAACAATATACAAAATTACAAAGTATATTCTTAAAAATACTCTGAGGGCTCCTTTTACTAAGCTGCGTTAGCATTTTTAGCACACACAGCATTTTAGCACCTGCTAAACCCACGTTACACGGCTAGAACTAGCGCCAGTTCAATGCTGGCGTCAAGGTCTAGCGCGTGCTATTCCGCGCGTTAAAGTCCTAACACGGCTTATTAAAAGGAGCCCTGAGTCTCCTCCCAGCTCCAGCAACCTAAACTAAAACCCTCCACTTTTCTAGCGTTTTCAAGTTGTCCAAAGACTGTTGTAAAAAAGAAATCCTACAGTGGATATTTCCCACTTGCAGTCTGATCTGCATAGGGAGCACAGTTCCTGGCCTTTTGAAAATGGATCTTTCTTAGAGCAGCAATTGTCAGTAAGCATGCTCCATCTGTTCATAAAGAACAAATTGGCTGATAACTCTTCAGTGGGGCAGAAAGATAATACGGGGACATTTTGTCTCATAGCTTTATAAATTAATAACAAGATTTTAAATTTAATATGGAATTCCACTACTTACCAGTGCAACTGAATGGCATGAGGATCCCATCTGTAGCTGAGCTATGGCATTCATTATCTTTGGAAGTGGCTGCAGCATCAGTGATGGGAGGCCAAGATATAGAGCAATATAAAATCCTTCACTACATTAACCCTTTCCTATCATGTGTCCCGGCTAACGGGACATTCCAAAAATGTCGTTGCCATCGTATGTCCCATGGCATGGGACATACAGTACACGACAGGAACACAAAATATTTGAATTTACAGACTTATGACTTATTTACATTATGTTTACAATAGCCGTAAATGATAACCGTGAATAATACAAAACTTTGCTAAAATAATTACGATTGGAACCAGCGTAACGTAAAATTTATTACGACAGGAAAAAGTTAAGGGCTCCTTTTACTAAGGTGCGCTAGTGGTTTTAGCACGCACTTAGTGTGCGCTACAATGCCGCGTGTGCTAGTATTTTTTTGTTTAGCGTGTGGTTTGCGCACGCTAAAAACGCTGGAGCACCTTAGTAAAAGGAGCCCTAAGAATATGTGGCTTAAAGAACAGATTAGGTTCCAATTTTACTCCTAAACTTAGGGGTCTTTTATCAAGCTGCAGTAGGGGTTTAACGCGCATAATACTGCACGTTAAACCACCTGCCACACTAGCCGCATTGAGTAGGCATTAGTTTTTTAGCCGGCCGTGGGGATTAGCGCGTGATGAAATGTCCGACACGTTAACCTCGCTAGCGCAGCTTGATAAAACAACCCTTTAATACTTGGATGGTTATGTTAACTTTCTGCCCACATAAATCAATCTGGGCAAAAACATCTAATGAGCTTGATATACTTACAAACTTCTGTTTTTGATCATTTTAGCCCAAGTTTATTTTCTTTTAATTTCATAGCCAACATATTTTCTAAACACTGATGGTTTCATAACAACGTCACCAAATGAGAAAGAGAACTGAACATTATTGGCATTTAGACCCCGATTCTCTATACTGTGCTGATATCAGAAGCCGCCTAAAAAGCGATCGCCAATCATGTGTCAATCACGCAGTGGCTTACCTAGCATATGTGACACCCAAGGCCCATCATTTTTTGTCACACCCCCCATCTATATGAAAAATATGATTTTTAGTAACAATCCACATATCGCACAAGAGTGTACCTAGGAAAAGGCAGCATCTTAAACACTGCAGTGAACACCAACACATATATTGTAAAACTAAACAAGCCAGATCCCGCACAGTCAATTGATCCTGTAGTCAATGCCAACTGAAAACTATCTTCTTTTCATACACACAGAACAGAGATACACCCTCGCCCAATATGGAATAATCACAAACTAAAAATAGAAATATGTAGACAAAAGTTAAACTGAACCGCCAAGAAACCAGACTCTGCATACAATGCAACACCACAACACCACAAAAACAGTAACACATGTCCTCTAATACTGTGCAAAATATAAAGACAGTAGATGTAAATTTGAAAAAACTGATACATAACAATCACCACTTTACAAATTAACAAATAAAAATAAAACAAATAATGAGAAATAAGAAAATACCATTTTATTGGACTAATCCCCGTAAGCTCGGTCCCCATCCCCGCAAACCACCTGATTCTATCCACACAAGCCTTGAATTGTTTTATATTGAACTTATTATATTAAAGTATAAAAAGAAACAATATTCTGTACAATTGTCAATTTATAAATCAGCGTCTTCTCCCCACTCTCTCTTCCCCATTTCCTTTCAGCGTCCTCAGCCCACTCTCTCTCCACTTTCCTTCAGCGCATGCACATAAAAACAAGCAAGTAATTTTATATCATTTTCATTCTATTCATTCATAGAAATTAAAGTCTAAATAATGCCAGTCACATAACAAAACATGATTTTACAAAAAGAATTCCCTGCACAGTCAAGTCTGCAAGGATTACTAGATGTCTTTCAGCAGCTCCCCTCCCTCCCTCCCCCTTAACTTTGTAGCCAAGTCAAAATGATCTACCAACAATAAAATTTTAAAAACACAAAACACACTGTACGCAGAGAAAATATTAATTATCATTTATATTCCGCGGGTTTTCAAAGAGGTCAGATGACTTTATGCAACGCCACCTCTGTAACAACTATACAAAAATAGATAAATATACCCCCCTCCCTTTTTACTAAACGCGATATTGTTTTTTAGCGCAGGGAGCTGCGCTGAATGCCCCACGCTGCTCTCGACGCTCATAGGCTCCCTGCGCTAAAAAACACTATTGCACTTTAGTAAAAGGGGGCCATAGTACAAAATATAGACAGCATATATAAATTCTCAAAACAGACACATTTTGATCATTAAATTGAAAATAAAATCATTTTTCCTACCTTTGTTTGGTAATTTCATCAGTCTCTGGTTGCACTTTATTCTTCTTACTGTGCATCCAATATTTCTTCCCTTCTTTCAGCCTCCTGTATGCTTCCTCTCTTCCAGACCTCATTCCCTCCCCCAACGTTTTCTTTGTTTCACCCTGCCCCCTTCTTTCTTTCTCTCTCCATACCCCCTTTCTTTCTCTATGTCTGTCTTTCTCTGTCTCCGTGCCCCATTTTTTTCTTTCTTTCTTTGTTTCACCCTGCCCCCTTTCTTTCTTTCTTTCTCCCTGCCCTCCCCCATGCCATTGGGAAACATGCTGTTGATGCCACCACCACCAGGGAAAGGCTGCCACTGCAGCCATCGGGAACAGGCCGGCGCCAAGTTCTCCCTCCTTGCTTTTCTTCCCCGCGGGGCCGACCAACTCTCGCCGCCCAACGTCAATTCTAATATCGGAGAGGACGTTCCGGATCAGCCAGGCAGCGATTGGCTGGCCCAGAACGTCCTCTCCGACGTCAGAATTGATGTCGGGTGGCGAGAGTTGGGCGGCAGTGGTAGTTGGTGGCAGTGGTAGCCTTTCCCCAGTGGCAGCCTATTCCCCGGTGGGT
The DNA here is from genome assembly GCF_902459505.1 of Geotrypetes seraphini. Classification (NCBI taxonomy): domain Eukaryota; kingdom Metazoa; phylum Chordata; class Amphibia; order Gymnophiona; family Dermophiidae; genus Geotrypetes; species Geotrypetes seraphini. The sequence goes on along the minus strand of NC_047095.1, from coordinate 16,010,841 downwards.
GGCCAGTTGTGCACCGCCTTGGGGCGTACACCCGGGACGGACCACCCCCCCCCACCCCCACCCCTCCTCTTGGTACACCACTGCAATCACGTAATAGTGCCTTATACAGAATTGCGCCTCTGTGAAAGATAAGCACCAGAAATGTAGTCTAGGATTTTCCAGGCCTACATTTCCAGCACCTGCCTATCCCATGAATCACACGTATGTAGGTGCTTAAGGCTGCCTAATGCCACTTCCGTCATTAGCCATGATTCCAGTGTGTATTATTTAGGCTCTAGCAGGCACTTTAATTTTGCCCTTTTTGCCATTTTAAACAGCATTTGTAATTTACTTAGCCATCTAAATATAGGTGCCATTTTTAGAATTTCTCCCTTAGTTCCATTAGCTTCCAACATAAAGATATCAAAAAGAATCACCAAAAGGGCTGACCCTTATGGGATACCTTTACTAATTTTCTGAGGGGAAGATAGATTACTGCTAAATACGATTGAAGCCAACGAAACACAGTATGCTGAACATGAAACATACGAAGATGATTCAATAAAATATGATCAATTGTATCAAAAGCAGTAGAAAATCAAGTAACCTCATAACATACCTATCACACTGATTGAGACCCTGCCAAATAACATCAGTCATTGATATAAGTAATATTTCTGTGCTTTGAGCTGAGCAAAATACAAACTGGAAAGCATTATAAAATTGCAGCTTTTTCTAAAAACTGACACGGTCTGACCAAGTACTAACTTTTCTATTACTTTTGCAAATATGGGCAGAGCAGAGACAGGATCGTGAGCCCACTGGGACAGACAGAGAAAAATGCTGGAGTATCTGAATAACTTCATGTAAACCGTTCTGAGCTCCCCTTGGAGAACAGCATAGAAAAATAAATAAATTACCAAAAAATAGAGCTGGTGGGATTTGAACCCAGGTCCCTTACTGTATACACCACTGCAACTCACCACTAGGTATCTCCTCAGACCTGTTTTCTGTTTTGTTAGGCATGTCCCTAATGCCTGAAGCTATCCTAGATCCTGGTATCTCCTTTTGGTTTCATTTTCAGGGGAGAGGAAGGGTAACAGCAATAACTGTGGAATTAGGGAGGTGTCATGCCTTAATCCTTCCAGTGAACAGCTGCTCAATCAGGGCACTTTTCTGTACCCTAGTTATGCCCGAAACAGGTCTAAATAAGGGCATCCTCCTTTTAAAAAAATGGATGTTTCTCCCCCTTCAGTAATCACTCCTGGATGTCCAGATTTCAGGTGCTTTCTAAACCTGCCCAAAATAGGCCCATGCCATGCCCCCTTGTTATTTGAACATATTGCAGTGTTGGACGTCTCTAGTCTGCATCTGGGTGTTTCAAGCACATGGATGTCCATTTTGGCCTTTTGAAATATCCATGAGCTTCAGAAATAAGCACCATATTTGCACCTATTTGGCCTCCAAACCTATTTGGCCTCCAAACCTAGGTAATCTATTATACTGTCAAATTACTCTCCAAGGGGACTCATTAAAATTATAGGTGGTGAATAGACTTGATACCTAGCACTGAATTGATATAATTACCCCTTCATATAACATTTAAAGAATTGTTATTGTTGCAGCTTTTGATCTTCGATGGATAACCATTCGATGGATAAATAACCATTCCTATTCTTTCCTTTTTTTTGATAGGTGTTCATATATTTGGCCTTTGTTCTACTGCTCTCATCACTGATATTATACAACTATCAACTGGGTATCAAGCACCTTACTTCCTGACCGTCTGTAAACCCAACTATACATCCCTGAATGTGTCTTGCAAAGAAAATTCTTATGTGCTGGAAGATATCTGCTCTGGCTCCGATCCTGCTGTTATCAATGCTGGAAGGTTAGTGACGGTCAATGTTAGTATTCTCCTCTCGATGAGAAATGATTCATCTTTCTACAGGAGACTCGGTAGTATTAAAACTCCCATCATGCTGCCCATTTCAATTTGTCTCAAACTTTGCTCCAGTCTGACTCTTTGACATGCGTTTTCCATAGTCTCGTTTGCTGGAAAAGACATATATAGGCATCTAGGACTTGAGGCCTAGGTCTACACTGGAACCTGGTTGTTTTGTCTAAACACTGTGACTGCAGCATGCTCTACCAGTTTTGTTGCACAATTTCTATTAGTCAGTGAATCACAAATGAGTTGTTCAAGAATGTGAAGGAAGATAAAGGGCTCTTTTTACAAAGGTGCGTTAGGGCCTTAACGCGCGGAATAGCGCGCGCTAAGATGCCGCACGCGCTAGCCGTTACCGCTTTTTCTTCAGCAGGCGGTAGTTTTTTGGGTAGCACGCGATATAGCGCACACTAATCCGGTGCGTGCGTTTAAAACACTAGCGCACCTTTGTAAAAGGAGCCCAAAGTCTATCAAAGGTCATTTAAGTCATCCTTGTTCATAAAAACTCTTAATGTACAGGTCCAAAACTGGAATAGGACAAATATAAACATACCCCCTAATATTCAGGTATTAGTGGTCAGTGTTTTTTTAAATGTTTACCATCACCCACTGAATTAACCCCCGATATTCAGTGTTGGGCCATGTCTGGGCACCAGTACTGAATATTTGAGAGTGAGCAGGCTACCAGAACTTATGTGGACCCAGCTGATATTCAGCTCAACATCGAACCGGAACTGCATAACTATTTTTTAAACCTTCCTGGCTCCCCCACAAGCTTCTCGAAGCCCCCCTCCCACCCTTCATGCGATGTGTCAAGTCCCTCTTTCCCCACCCCTCCCCCAAACAAATGCACCACATTTTCCCCTCTCCGATATCCAGTAGACCTTCTTGGACCTACTTGTGTACCTGATGGTCTAGCAGGGACAGGTGGCTTCTATCCAAAATGACTGCTGCGACTTCTCGTGGCAGCTCATGGTACTACAGAAAGTACCGCGAGCAGCCATGAAATGTGGTAACCATTTTGGATAGCAACCGTGAAGAGGCAGGAATGATGGGGCCACTCTCCTGCCCCTGAAGATCCCCACTAGACCACCAGGTAAACAGGTAGGCCTGAGGGGGCTTCATTTAGGGGGAGGGGGAGTTGGAACATCACTGGAGAAGGGAGGGGCTTCAAGAGATCCATGGGGGTGTTAGGAGGGTTTTTTTTTTTGTTAAAATAGTTCTGCGAGTGCTGGCCTAATATTCAGTGCCAGCACTCACATAGTTAAGCGGCCAGATTTAGGACATTGGTGCCTCCAGCGCTGCCCTTGACCTGCCCACTTTTTAGTTGGGCAGTCTGAGGGGATATTCAGCAGCACTCTCTGGTTAAGTGCCATTGAATATCCCTTCTTAGGTGACTGGAAGTGATTTAACGAGGTTCTCCTCGTTTAAATCACTCTGAATATCAGCCCCATGCTATACATTGTGTGTCTTTCAAAGTATGAAAATCTTTTTTAAAAAAAATAGTTTCTACAGAATGTTAGTTTTGTTCTGTTAACATTCTAACATTCTATTAGAATGTTAGTAACAGTGGCCAATTTACTAAATACTGTATAATTAATGTGTTAGGAATTGACACCAATTAACCTAGCATTAATGCATGCTAATGTGGATGTTATCCCATGTCTGAATTTTTGTATTACTAGGTAAATATGTTGATTATTATATTGAATTATTCTTACCACATCATTCACTTCAATGTGAATCACTCAAAAATCTGTGTCAACGCAAGCCACTGTTACCATAAATTGTTAATTGTGACAGCCTTCTTGCTGTCCTAACTTCATCTGGTTAGCAGTCTGAATATAGGGGATGGGATTTCATATACTGCTTTTCTGTGGTTACTGTCAAAGTGGTATATATATTATATACAAGTACGTCCTTTGTACCTGGGGCTTTGGAAGGTTAAGTGATTTGCCCAGGGTCACAAGGAACTGCAGTGGGAACTGAACCCAGTTCCCCTGATTCTCAAGACACTGCATTAACCCTCAAGCTACTCCTCCCATTCACTACTCTTCCCATTGCATCCCATTATGGTGCCTAATTTAAAGAGTGTAAGTTATAGAACTACTTCCTACATGTATAGAGACTTAATAAAAGATATTGGCACCTGATCACACCACAATATTTGTTTTTCTTATATAAATTATACTTTCTTAGCACTCTGGCCTCCTTTTATGAAACTGCTCCCGACGCTCATTGAGTTCCTAAGAGCGTCGAGAGCAGCGCATGCTATTCAACACGGCTCCCCGCGCTAGAAACTGCTATCGCAGTTTTGTAAAAGAGGGGGGGGGTCTATGTACTCAAAATTCACCTTGAGTACAACCGAAAAAGGTGAGAGCCAAATAAAAATTTATGTTGACTATTCACTAAAGTATGCAAAGTCTATAGAAGATAATATTCCACAAACAAACCAAAAAATATTTTTTATGCAAATTCCACACTCCAAAATAACAAATTACGTCCAAAAGTGGAATTCAAAATTAGAATTCAAAAATAGAAATATGTGATCAATCAAAAGGAGAAGGTTTCTTCTCAATTAATTAATCATTATTTCTATTCAAAGAGAAAGGACCTCAGACAGGTTTTTTAATCATATAAATCAGCTGAAACAGCTATTCAGCTGAATAAAAACCATAATATAATCATTGGTCCTCCACCTCCTCCTAAACTATTCTAGTTTGAAAATTCAGCAAACCTTAAAAATTCTTAAATTGCTACATTAAATATATACTGTCTATCAAGGCCACTTTTGGACGGAAGATAATATTCCAAACATTTCCACAGGTAAAGCCTCATCATACTCAAAAAAAACAGGGCTTTTTGAAAAGTGCCCACCATCCATGCAGGTAAAATTACAGACATTGTTAAACACTGCACATGATTTATTCATGTGGGTTGTAGGTATTCCATCAGGCAAGATTCAGTTGGAGAAGGCAACAGGACGCATGTGTTTGCAATTTCAAAACTATGTGCCTTGTCAGGGCCAGAAAAACTACCTCTAGGCGCAAATGCCTGCAAGCATTTTTTGAAGGCGCAATCATCAAAGCAGAATAATCTGTATACACTCCGTTCTCATTATTCACGGTAGTATGGTTACCGAACATGTTCATGAACTGTGAAATCGTAAATAATGAAATTTTGAGTCTATGGGAAAATAGAGGTTAGGTTCCAGCAGTACCCATTGCGCCTCAAAATTGCGGAAAGTCAACAGTGGATTCTATTGAGAAAATAGGGTTAGGTTCCTGCATGGAACAGCACTGTAGATGCTTGTAATTCACTCTTTAGACACTTGAGGGCCATATTTTGAAGCAAATGTCAGACGCAAAGTGAAAATGAAAGTAAAGAAAGCTTTTTTTTTTTTAAGAGCAGGTTCATGAATACGCAAACACAGTGGCACAAATAGGGAATATTAATCAGAATAGATGCAGCCATGGGCATGTAAAATTGCGCATCGGGAGCATGTAAATAATGAATGGACTGTAACTAATTTTTTAATTATTGTAACCAGCAGTGTAACCAGAGGTCAATTTTTAGATGGACCAAGGGGTGGGTTTACTAGGCACTTATTTCTTTTCCCTGCCATTCCCAATATATAAGGTGACCATTTATTTTTTTTCATCAAAAGGGGACATCTATTAATTGTCAGTCCCGCACCCAATCCCGCCCTAGCCCCGCCCCCAATTTCTTCAATTCATTTTTCATGTACACATAATATCTTCATATTAATTCATAATGGTAACCTTAAAATTGAAAAAACTACAAAGCACACTATACACTGTTAATTATCATTTATATTTGGGGGGTTTCAAAGATATCAAGGCAAATGACTTTAAAATATGCAATGTCACCTCAGTAACTATAGAAAAATAGATAAATATAGTGCAAAATATAGACAGCAGATATAAATTCTCAAAACTGACATGTTTTCATCACTAAATTAAAAATAAAATCATTTTTCCTACCTTTGCTGTCTGGTGATTTCATGAATCTCTGGTTGTGTTTCTTTCTGACTGTGTATCCTTTCTTTCATTTCTTTCTTTCTGCACTCAGGCCCAACAATTGTCCCTTTCTATTCCCTCCCTCATTCCTTTCTATGTCCTTAGTGCCCTCAGTGCCTCCTTCCCATGTCCATAGTGCCCCAGTGCCTCTTTCCCATGTCCATAGTGCCCCCAATTCCTCTGTCCTGTGTCCCTAGTGCCTCAGTCTGTGTCCCTAGTGCCCCCAATGCCTCTTTCCCATGTCCATAGTGCCCCCAGTGCCTGTCCTGTGTCCCTAGTGCCCCCAGTGTCTCTGTTCAGTGTCCTTAGTGCCTCCTTCGCATGTCCATAGTGCCCCCAGTGCCTGTCCTGTGTCCCTAGTGCCCCCAGTGTCTCTGTTCAGTGTCCTTAGTGCCCCCAATGCCTCCTTCCCATGTCCATAGTGCCCCCAGTGCCTGTCCTGTGTCCGTAGTGCCCCCAGTGCCTCCTTCCCAAGTCCCTAGTGCCCCAGTGCCTCCTTCCCATGTCCATAGTACTCCCAGTGCCTCCCTTGCCTTTGTCCCTCCCCCGAAGCCAGCCTGCCTGCCTAGAGAATGACACGGTGACAAAATTCATCACCGTTCCCATCCCGCGGGAAACCATCTTCATGTCATTCTTTAAGGAGAGAGGGAAGAATCAGAGTATGAATGGCCACAACCACTGACCCACAAGCTTTGCTTTGAAGAATGCTGGTGTAAAAGGACTGAAGTTGAAATAGACACTAGAAAATGACATGGGATTATTTCCCGCGGTTATCCGCGGGGATGGGAACGGTGATGAATTTTGTCACCGTGTCATTCTCTACTGCCTACCTCCTTCCCTCCCTCCAGTGCCTGATTCAACCCCCCCTCCCCGCGATTCAACCCCCCCCCCCCGGATTCAAACCGCCCGTCCGTCCGCCCATGTACCGCCACTGCCTGCCAGTCTGCCTCCCTGTCGCGCCAATTCAAACCCTGGGCCGCCACCACTGCTTCTTCCCTTCTTCCTGACGTCAATTTTGACGTCGGAGAGGAAGTTCGGGCCAGCCAGGCAGCGATTGGCTGGCCCGGAACGTCCTCTCCCCGGAGAAACAGCAGCGGTGGCCCAGGGTTAGAATCGCCCGTCCTGGTGTCCCCGCGCACAGCTTCGGGACGCTGTCCCTGAAAACTGGACATTTCGGTCGGGACAACGGTGGGTCAGGACAACGGGACGGTGGGTCAGGACAACGGGACGGTTGGTCCGAAAACGGGACGTATGGTCACCTTACCAATATACACACACAATGCCTTCCCTCTGGATGCCCCCAACCCACCTGTTACTCCCCCACCAAACTTTAAAATTAAATACCTTAGCTAGTGGGGGATCCCCAAACCCAATAAGGAGAAAACATCAGCAACCTGCTAAAGTTTCAAACCCCCAACAAAAACGTCAGCAGTCAGTACTCCTAATGCCAGCACCCTATGCATGCTCAATTCTTTTGCATGAACTTAGCATGCATGAGATTAGAGCATTTGCAGGATACTGATATCTGCTGCCCTGACTGCTGCAATTTTTGACTTCACGATGGGCTTTGGAGATTCCCACCAGTTACACTAATAGTGTGCCTCTGCTGGGTGCACCTGAGGTGGATGAGCTTAGCCAAAGCTGGGCCTGGAAGAGCCTAGGCCCTTATGGGTAAAAACTACTTGCAGAGCTTGTACCTATGGCAGGACACTGATTCTTATCCCCTTAGAGCAGTGTATTACAATGTGCCGTGGCACACTAGTGTGCCCCAGCAGATTCCAGGTGTGCCTCGAGATGCTGGCGAGGAGGAGAAGCACTGGTGCCAGCTTACTGCTTACAGGACGTGCCACTTGTGGCGAGAGGCTCGTCCTGTACTCAGTCAGCAGGCGCCAGCACCTCTCATCCTCACCAACGCCTCTGCTCCTTGTCCTCATAAGGGCATAAGAATTGCCACACAGCGGCCATCCCAGGTTCCAAGCACCTGGTTATATCTCAAGTAGCAAAACAGATTCTATGCTGCTTATCCTAGGAATAAGCAGTGGATTTCCCCAAGCCATTTCAATAATGGCCTATGGACTTCTCCCACCGGCGGTAATAGGAAGCTCAGGGCCGCAGCTGGAAGACATACGCGCGCGTGTGTGGGCATCGACGTGATGATGTCACACATGCACGTGACGTCACTGCGTCAAAATCCACCCATTTCCGGGTGCCTTCCAGCCACAGCCTCGAGATTAGTGTGCCGCAGCTTTAAAAATTTGCAACACACACCGCCTTAGAGAATATTGTGTTAAACATTGTGCAGTAGCACATGAGCAGGTTACCAGGTGCGTTTAATGGAATTTAATAAACAGGTCCCAAAGAATGTTATGCTGTTGCCAATTCCATTTGGAGTTGTGTTTAGATATGTTTCTTATAAGGAAAACTGGCCTTATAAGATCTTCTGGGCTTCTAGCTGGTTGGCTATTTTCCCCTAAGTTTGTATGTCATACCTACAGTAATAACTTTGAATTGTAAATCTAATTTCATTTAAATTTCTGTCAGTGCTACTAATATTTATCATTTCTAGAGTACTACTAGACATTTGTAGCCCATAAGAACATAAGAATAGCCTTACTGGGTCAGACCAATGGTCCATCAAGCCCAGTAGCCAGTTCTCACGGTGGCCAATCCAGGTCACTAGCACCTGGCCAAAACTCAAGGTGTAGCAATATTCCATGCTACCAATACAGGGCAAGCAGTGGCTTCCCCCATGTCTTTCTCAATAAGAGACTATGGACTTTTCCTCCAGAAACTTGCCCAAACCTTTCTTAAAACCAGCTACGCTATCTGCTCTTACCACATCCTCTGCCAACGCGTTCCAGAGCTTAACTATTCTCTGAGTGGAAAAAAATTTCCTGCTATTGGTTTTAAAAGTATTTCCCTGTAACTTCGAGTGTCTCCTAGTCTTTGTAATTTTTTACGGAGTGAAAAATTGATCCACTTGTACCCGTTCTACTCCACTCAGGATTTTGTAGACTTCAATCATAAATGTATCTCCCCTCAGCTGTCTCTTTTCCAAGCTGAAGAGCCCCAACCGTTTTAGTCTTTCCTCATACGAGAGGAGTTCCATCCCCTTTATCATCTTAGTCGCTCTGTGCACAAAGAAATTAAATGCACAATCCACAAATCTGCTGAAAGGGGCCACTGTGAGATAAGCGATCCCAAAAACAGAGGCAAAAGGCCAGGCTTCCATAAACGAATCGGAGCCATCCACAAAGCACACCACATGGAGCCAGTCCTTGGACACAGGAGTTAAGAATGCAAAATACTTGATTTCAATTTATGAAAACAGGCACTGAAACTTAGACCCGACACGTGTTTCGGCAATGTAAGCCTTCCTCAGGGGGTTCTTTCTTTTCTGCAAATGCCGCAAATTGTGCCTGGAATGTTTTAGTTTTGCTTTACATCCGAGGCGCCATGGTAGAAAGCTGAAAAACTGAAAAAAAAAAAAAAAAGTGACATCAGCAGAAAAGCCAACAGGGTCACGAAGAACATGTTGTTAACCGTTGCAAACAGCAACTTCAACTAGAAATATGGGAGAAGGGAAGGGGTGCATGCATGGAGGGGAGGAATGGGAAGAGTCAGGGGGGTGGAGAGGAGGAGGGGTGCCGGAGCCCCCACCGACATGGTCCCAAAGCGGACTGACCCCATGCCCCCCTTACTAATCACAGAAATCACCCTCTGGAAAAAAAAAAAAAAAGCCCTAACTGCCACTACAATTGCTATTAAACATATATAAGCAACACTGTAAGCAATAGCCTTACTCAAATTTTATGCCTTTTGTTCTGCATGCATGCAAAATTAATTAAAACAGTGCTGCACATCAGATAACAGCACTGCTGCACTACTTTGAAGGCTCCTTTTTCTCAGAAGGGGAAGAGAGTGGATGGGGCATATATCGTGTTTCCCGAAAATAAAGCCCTCCCCCTGAAAATAAGCCCTAATCGCTGGCAGTAGCAGTAGTACTCCCCCCCCATCCCCGACCCATCTCCCTCTCCCATCTGAACTGCGAGACCGAAATAAATACCTTATAACAAACCGGCAGCGTCGGCAGCAATCTAGACAAGCTGCTTCACGGCCTTCTATCACCCGGGGTTCCTCTGCCATGTTGCTGATTACATCATCAGCAACGCAGCACGCTCAGGCGATATAAGGCCGCGAAGCAGCCTGTCTAGATTGCTGCCAACGCTGCCGGTTTGTTATAAGGTATTTATTTTGTTTTCGTGGTTCAGATGGGAGGGAGAGATGGGGTGGAGGGGTGAGGAGACGGGAGGCGCGTAGCGGTGGTGGGGGGAAAAGAAAGATGCTACACAGGGGGATGGGAGGAAGGGAGGGATAGAAGCTGCAAGGGATGGGAGGGAGCGATAAAAGCTGCAAGGGTTCTGCTGCACAAGGGATGGGAGGGAGGGATAGAAAGATACTGCACAAGGGGATGGGTGAGAGGTTAGGAAAGATGCTGCACATGTGGGGGAGAGAAAGGAAATAGGAAGAACTGGGGTGGAGGAGAGGAAGGGAGAGATGATCATTGTACATAAAAAAGATAAGACATCCCTGAAAATAAGACCTAGTGCCTTTTTTGGGCCCAAAATTAATATAAGATAGTGTCTTATTTTCGGGCAAACACGGTACTAACAAATTAATGCAGAATTAGAGCAGGAAAGATTCATGTAACAGCACACTAAGGCCTCATTTTACCCCAGCTTAGTAAAAGGATCCCCTAACAAGAAAAATGTCCAAAATCTAATGTGATTGTGGACTCCGTTAGCATGCATAAGATGACCAGTGTTTTCAGAATGCTTTGAATAGAATCGAAAAGTGCGCATAATGATTTCTCTACCATGCATCTGCTTTGCAAGTTAAAGCTACAGAACAGAAGTGTGTGTGAAATTGAATATGTAATTTGAATGTCCTTCCTTGGCAGAAAGTCATTTCCTTCTCAACATGCCACCCTTGCAGCCTTTGCCGCTGTGTACATTTCTGTAAGTATTACATTTTTCTCATTACTGCTGCTGAAAATGCTTGAGATAATATAGGACTTGGGATTCATACTGAAATTCATTAAGATAGAAATTAGCACAACAGCTTCACAGGCAGAATGCATTACTAGTATGAATATGCCTCCACACTGATAAAGCTTGCATTTGCTGTTTTGGTTTATATACTGGGTTTCTTCCTGAAAGGGAACCAAAACAATCTGTATGTGAAACCAGTAAATTACAACAACAGAATATAATAAATCAGTGTTCTTCAACCACCGGTCCATGGACCAGTGCCGGTCCACAGAAATTTCCTGCTGGTCCACAGGGCCAGCACATGCATCAGGCCCAAAACAGTGTTCTTCAACCGCTGGTCCACGGTGCGATCGATGCGGCATTATCTTCGAGCCAGCTCCCTCTTCCTAACTGATTCAGTGCACAAAGCCACGGGCAGTGGCTCCTACGGGCATCCTGCGCCTGAACCGGAAGCCTTCTCTCTGACGTCGCAACGTCAGAGGGAAGGCTTCCAGATGAGGCAAGCGACGTGCAAGGTGCAATTAGTACTATTATGGGGGCGGGGTCTGGGGTGGAGATTGGGTAGAGATGGGTGGGGTCTGGCCCACGAGTTAGCCCAGTGTTCTTCAACCGCCGGTCCACGGACCGATGCCGGTCCACAGAATAATTATTTTATTTCTGCTGGTCCATAGGTGTAAAAAGGTTGAAAAACACTTTAAGGCCCTGATTCTATAAACGATGCCTAAAATTAAGCACCTAGATCGGCATACCTATTCAATCTAGGCACCTAACTTAATTATTTAAAAAGCTTAATCGGTACTGATAAGCAATTGGTACCTCATAATTGGATTAAATTAAAAATAATTGGGTGGTGCTGGGTCAGACCAATGGTCCATCGTGCCCAGCAGGCCGCTCCCGTGGCGGCCCCTAGGTCAAAGACCAGTGCCCTAATTGAGTCTAGTCTTACCTGCGTACGTTCTGGTTTAGCAGGAACTTGTCTAACTTTGTCTTGAATCCCTGGAGAGTGTTTTCCCCTATAACATTCTCCGGAAAAGCGTGGGTGTGTTTTGCATATAAGTTCCTGTTTTGGACTTAGGCACTGGTATTTAGGCCAAGAAAACCCTGGCATAAATAGGATGAGCCTAAGGGTTAGACACCTACTGGCACCTAAGTCCACTTTAGGTGTCGCTAGGCATGGCTATAAATAGTGCCTAACTTAAGACTAAATTATAGGCATTTATAGAATCAGGCCCTAAGCTCGTAATAGGAAATTCTATATTGGTACATGGTGTCAAGCGCCAATTTTTCAGCATTATAACAGAAGCAAGACACCAAAACAGCAGTTCGGCACAGAACTACACTTATGAGCTTTGTTATAGAATAGCGCCTGTGTGTTTCCACCCAGATAGGAAAGGGGCATAGCAACGGGACATGGGCAGGTCAGGAGTGTTCCCTTAAAATACATGTACTGTTAGAGAAATTGTGGGTTCCGCACCCTACTTGCACACAAGGACTTACACCTGGTTTCAGTTGGTGTAAATTAGAGAATGGTGCAGGGACAAATTTTACCCTGTCCCTGCGGGAACTCGTTTTTCCCATCCCGCCCCTGCGAGTTCTTTTCCTGTCCCTGCCACATTCCTGCAAGCTCTGTCCTCATCTGCACAAGCCTCAAACACTTTAAAATCATAAGTAGCAACATTCTAGAGCTCAGATTGTGATGTCATAATGCCTCATTCCGCCAATGCCTAAGCTCCGTCCTCACCTGCAGAAGCCTCAAACACTTTAGAATCATAAGTAGCAACATTCTAGAGCTCAGATTGTGATGTCATAATGCCTCATTCCACCAATGCCTAAGCTCCGTCCTCACCTGCACAAGCCTCAAATACTTTAAAATCATAAGTAGCAACATTCTAGAGCTCAGATTGTGATGTCATAATGCCTCATTCCGCCAATGCCTAAGCTCCGTCCTCACCTGCACAAGCCTCAAACACTTTAGAATCATAAGTAGCAACATTCTAGAGCTCAGATTGTGATGTCATAATGCCTCATTCCACCAATGCCTAAGCTCCGTCCTCACCTGCAGAAGCCTCAAACACTTTAGAATCATAAGTAGCAACATTCTAGAGCTCAGATTGTGATGTCATAATGCCTCATTCCACCAATGCCTAAGCTCCGTCCTCACCTGCACAAGCCTCAAATACTTTAAAATCATAAGTAGCAACATTCTAGAGCTCAGATTGTGATGTCATAATGCCTCATTCCACCAATGCCTAAGCTCCGTCCTCACCTGCAGAAGCCTCAAACACTTTAGAATCATAAGTAGCAACATTCTAGAGCTCAGATTGTGATGTCATAATGCCTCATTCCGCCAATGCCTAAGCTCCGTCCTCACCTGCAGAAGCCTCAAACACTTTAGAATCATAAGTAGCAACATTCTAGAGCTCAGATTGTGATGTCATAATGCCTCATTCCACCAATGCCTAAGCTCCGTCCTCACCTGCACAAGCCTCAAATACTTTAAAATCATAAGTAGCAACATTCTAGAGCTCAGATTGTGATGTCATAATGCCTCATTCCGCCAATGCCTAAGCTCCGTCCTCACCTGCACAAGCCTCAAACACTTTAGAATCATAAGTAGCAACATTCTAGAGCTCAGATTGTGATGTCATAATGCCTCATTCCGCCAATGCCTAAGCTCCGTCCTCACCTGCAGAAGCCTCAAACACTTTAGAATCATAAGTAGCAACATTCTAGAGCTCAGATTGTGATGTCATAATGCCTCATTCCACCAATGCCTAAGCTCCGTCCTCACCTGCACAAGCCTCAAATACTTTAGAATCATAAGTAGCAACATTCTAGAGCTCAGATTGTGATGTCATAATGCCTCATTCCGCCAATGCCTAAGCTCCGTCCTCACCTGCACAAGCCTCAAACACTTTAGAATCATAAGTAGCAACATTCTAGAGCTCAGATTGTGATGTCATAATGCCTCATTCCACCAATGCCTAAGCTCCGTCCTCACCTGCACAAGCCTCAAATACTTTAAAATCATAAGTAGCAACATTCTAGAGCTCAGATTGTGATGTCATAATGCCTCATTCCGCCAATGCCTAAGCTCCGTCCTCACCTGCACAAGCCTCAAACACTTTAGAATCATAAGTAGCAACATTCTAGAGCTCAGATTGTGATGTCATAATGCCTCATTCCACCAATGCCTAAGCTCCGTCCTCACCTGCACAAGCCTCAAATACTTTAAAATCATAAGTAGCAACATTCTAGAGCTCAGATTGTGATGTCATAATGCCTCATTCCGCCAATGGCTAAGCTCCGTCCTCACCTGCACAAGCCTCAAACACTTTAGAATCATAAGTAGCAACATTCTAGAGCTCAGATTGTGATGTCATAATGCCTCATTCCACCAATGCCTAAGCTCCGTCCTCACCTGCACAAGCCTCAAATACTTTAAAATCATAAGTAGCAACATTCTAGAGCTCAGATTGTGATGTCATAATGCCTCATTCCGCCAATGCCTAAGCTCCGTCCTCACCTGCAGAAGCCTCAAACACTTTAGAATCATAAGTAGCAACATTCTAGAGCTCAGATTGTGATGTCATAATGCCTCATTCCACCAATGCCTAAGCTCCGTCCTCACCTGCACAAGCCTCAAATACTTTAAAATCATAAGTAGCAACATTCTAGAGCTCAGATTGTGATGTCATAATGCCTCATTCCGCCAATGCCTAAGCTCCGTCCTCACCTGCACAAGCCTCAAACACTTTAGAATCATAAGTAGCAACATTCTAGAGCTCAGATTGTGATGTCATAATGCCTCATTCCACCAATGCCTAAGCTCCGTCCTCACCTGCACAAGCCTCAAATACTTTAGAATCATAAGTAGCAACATTCTAGAGCTCAGATTGTGATGTCATAATGCCTCATTCCGCCAATGCCTAAGCTCCGTCCTCACCTGCACAAGCCTCAAACACTTTAGAATCATAAGTAGCAACATTCTAGAGCTCAGATTGTGATGTCATAATGCCTCATTCCACCAATGCCTAAGCTCCGTCCTCACCTGCACAAGCCTCAAATACTTTAAAATCATAAGTAGCAACATTCTAGAGCTCAGATTGTGATGTCATAATGCCTCATTTCGCCAATGCCTAAGCTCCATCCTCATCTGCACAAGCCTCAAACACTTTAAAATCATAAGTGTTTGAGGCTTGTGCAGTTAAGGCAGAGCTTACAGGAATAGGGCAGGGATAAGGACAGCGACTAAGCTCACGGGGATGGGATGGGGACATTGAGTTCCTGCAGGAACGGGGGAAAATTTGTCTCCCTTGACATTCTCTACTCCAAATCACAAGGAGCACCAGTGGGATTTGAAGCTGGGCATCTCCAATTCTCCATTTACTGATGAAACCATTAGAACCTCCAAAGACAGAGAAGCCAAGATTCTCAACCCAGCCTTCAGGATACCCTCGGCCAGTCTGCTTTTTAGGGTAGATCCACACTGAATATGAGCTAGATTTTCACACAACGGAGGCAGAGCTTGAAAATACATTTTTATTATGAATATGCTGGAAATCAGACTAAGTATGCAGCACAGACTATGTTGAGACTCCCTGAATTAACCCAAACCTTAATTAAAGTAGAAATAATAAATAATAGTAACTCACACATTGCTCAAAGACACATACAATCATATTTAATTTTCTATACTGTTCTCCCAAGGGCATTCAGAATGGTTTACATGAATTTATGCAGGTACTTAAGCATTTTTCCTGTCTGTCCCTGCAGGCACTATCTATTGTACTTGGGGCAATGTGGGGATTAAGTGACTTGCCCAGGGTCACAAGAAGCAGCATGGATTTGAACCCACAACCCCAGGATGCTGAGGCCACACATAAGAACATAAGAAATGCCATACTGAAGGTCTATCAAGCCCAGTATCCTGTTGCCAACAGTGGCCAACCCAGGTCCTAAGTACCTAGCTAGATCCCAAGTACAGTGGTGCCTCACACAACGAACTTAATTCGTTCCAGGAGCAAGTTTGTTATGCGAAAAATTCGTTATGTGAAACGCGTTTTCCCATAACAATACATGTTAAAAAAAATTATTCGTTCTGCAGCATAAAATATGCTAAGATGACATAAAAAAAGATAAATTTGTCAAAATGGTGAAAATGGTGGTCTTGCTGAGGCCAAACTCTTTGACGAGGTCACACTGTTTTACCCCACATTCACTCCTTCTAATTATTTCCCGTTTCATTTCAACAGAAATCACCTTCCTGCTTTTTTTAGAAGCCATGATGTATAAAAAATATTGAGTTTATCTTAAAAGGACGACTGTATACAGTGAGAGAGGGCAGAGTCTCAGCGGCAAAAACTGAGACTTAACTTTTCTTTTTTTTTTTCTAGCATCGGGGAAGCGGCGAGAGTAGCTCCGCCCCCCCCAACACATCAGCAGTAGGCGCCGGGCCCCTCCATAAAAGGAGGCGAGCCGACGGTCCGCCACTGCACAGGGAGCCAGGCGAAGGGCTGTGAGAGAGGGCAGTTAAGCGCAGTGACTAACGACTGCCTGCAGTGCCTGCGCGGAAGGATGCAATACATCGGCAGCTCGGGCGACTTCGTTGTGTGAAACGAAGTTCGTTGTATGAATCAAGACATGAAGTTCGTTGTGTGCAGCGTTCGCTGTGCGAGGCGTTCGTTATGCGAGGCACCACTGTATGTTGCTTATCCTAGGAATAAGCAGTAGATTAGAAGGCCTAAGGACTTCTTTTTTGGAAATTATCCAAACCTTTTTTAAACCCTGCTAAGTTGATTTCATCACATTCTCCAGCAACAAATCCCAGAGTTTAATTACAGTACTAAAATCATTCTCTCTCTCTCTCACCAATCACATAGACAAGAGTTTTGACCGCTCAGCTATATAATAAGGGGGACCATCAGATATTTGCTAGTAGGGTTTCACAAAGGATGGAAAGATGGATTCAGGCTTAAAGTAGTGATATGGGGAAGGCAGAGATTGTTTCAGAGGAGATTGGATAGTTTAACACAAGGACTGTGAGATTCACTGACATGCCTCAAAAGAGTGAAAACAGGTTAACTTGACAGGATAGCTTTGATAAGCAGACATGAGACAGGTTTGTATGCATGCTACTTCCAATGTATGCAAATCTACGTCATGCACATTCATTGGGGTTATCCTGAATCTTTGGCCTATTGGTGGCCTTTGATGACCAGACATGAAAACCACTGCTATAGAAACTGTTAGGCACTTTCTGCTTTAATAAACCTAATACTCAGGGTGCTGAGGCTGTAGCTTTAACCACTGCACCACACTCCCCCTGCAGAAGATTTAGAAGTAAGTCATTTTTTTAGATTTGCGATGATATTGTAAGTCAGTTTCACAAATCAACCCCCCAGATGCAGTCTCCCATTACATTCCCATTATATTGTCCTTAGTAGCAGCATTTGCAGTCCAGTATAGCCTGGTGGAAGTGCTCACCTTGCTCCTCTGAGTACACTCCCATGTTCTCCGTGAATGTCTCAAGATGAGGATCAAGGACATGGACTTTGAGAGACATCCTACAGACCATTTTACTGTAATTTTCTACCAGATTCTCAATCAACTACACACAGTTTTCAGCCTTGTGATTGCCTAGGAAGCCTCAAACCACTTTTTTAAGCCACTTTCTCCTCCCTAGTTAGCTGCTTGGGGAAATTCCTTTGCACTCCAGGATCTTCTTTATCTGTGGCAAGACGAAGACACCAGCTTTGACCTTTGCCCCAGATAGCTTAGGGAAGATGTCTTGAAGTACTTGAAGGCTTCCAACTCCTTAACTTCTAGGGATACACTGAGTGAGTCAGTGGAAGAGGCAGTTTCTTGTTCCTATTTTGGACAGAGCAGGTTGATTCTCCTGGGTGAGCTGTCAATGAAGAGATGCCACTCTTTTGGGGGGTTCATAGTCTAAAGCACGCGAGGACAAAGGCGCGCTGACAACCAAGCACAGACAACTGAGCGCAGGGCTTGATCACACCGAAGAAAAACCTTATTTTAAAGGGCTCCAATGGGGGGTGTTGGTGGGGAACCCCCCCCCCCCCCCCACTTTACTTAATAGAGATCACGCTGGCATTGTAGGGGGTTTGGATACTGGAAACTTAACTTTTTCCCTGTTTTTC